>NW_026623332.1:597817-608708 GCF_030028575.1 Malurus melanocephalus | reverse complement strand
CACATTATCCTGACCCAGAAGGGAGCCCTTACCCCTAACCCCGGAAAACGATGTGAGGCAGTATGGAATAACCTCTAGGTCCTGACATTCCCCCTTCTGTCTACTGCAAAAATTAAACCTATCCTGGCTGGAACAAGGACAGCCTTGTATTTATAATTTTATTTCAATGTATGTCTTAAGCCAGAAACACTCATCTGTGTCAGAAGTAATAAACTCTATCTTAAATTATTTGAGATAAATAATCATTTTACAGTTACTGCAACCCTGGCAATACAGTAGTCTGMCTGGCCCTAGCCCATTGCTACTGTTTGAATGTCCATACTCTCATGCTCCATTAAAACAAGCTGGAACTGATCCAGATGGTTTTCATTAAGGCTGTTTTGAAAAGTCACTAGGAAGCTGGAAMAGTCATGGAGGTTTGACTCCTGATTAGTGTTCATGAGGGACAAGAYAGAGATGAATAGGGAAGGTCAAATATCCTAAAGTGACTCTGAAAGGGAAGGGGAAGCTCTGCAGGAGGCATTGATGGGGATAATTCATGACTGATATTTGAATTCCAGCCACCACACAGTTGCAATATTGGCCTGAGACAAGGGCAGCTCCAGTGGCAAGGTGCAGAAAAACTTTCCACATCTTTTTCTACCAGTTAGGTTTACACATCAGTGTAGTCTGAGGTTGCACCACTGTGCCACATCAGAGCTGGCACTGGAAGCAGGCAGTCATGCCCCAGTGAAGGCACTGAAGGAGAGGCTGCAGAGCCCATAGGGTTGGATAGAGACAGCAAATCTCTCTCAGATCTCCTGCTCAGCAAACAACTTCCTGCAGTACCTTCTGGTTCCTTGTCATGGCTCACTGTCTTTGGCAGCATCATGCCTGTAGGACATGCCTTTCTCTTGCTCTGTGCTCCAAACAGGGCACATTTTTAAACCTTGCATATCTGAAATTTAATTTCTACTGTTATGGGTTTTACCCCAATTCTTGTAGGCAATACTTTGTCCCGGACATTCTCTAACATTGCTTGGAGACACAGAAAATTCCTGCTGTCATGGTAAGGTGAACAGGATAAAACCATGTTGTTGCCTGTGGAGTCTTATGGATATCTATACCTGTGGGCCAACACTTTAATATTATTTAACACATATACAACTCCAGTTTATTTGCATAGAGTTAAAGGCAGTGTGGACTATATGTGGAGCTATAACTTTAAAATAAGTTTCTTGTGACTCTGTATTCCTGTCATACAGATTTTAAGTATTTTCCTACTTTGTATTCAGAAAAAAAAGGCTTTAATAGGATAAAATAAATCAATAGGAAAGCACTCAGCTAAGTATGCTTTTCATGCTTTCGTCTTCTTGTTGATGGTGGAAAAAACAAATTGGAGAAAGCATCTTTAAATTATGTCAGCGTGATTAATTGCAAGGAAAGGTATACACTGGCCAGGCTTCTATAATTTACTGTGTAAAACAATGCATATAATTGTCTTCCATGAAAATGTGTGAATTATGTAGTTATRTGGTCATTTGCAGATTAAGAATTAAGAGGAAAATGTGGCTGACAGTGCAGTTTTGTTTCAATCACTTTTGCTTTTCTGCCCTTTGTTGATGGCTTATCCTGACTTTGAAGCACAAACCTGACTCCCAGCATTCTCATTGTGGAAGGAAAAGATGACTTTGTAGTCCCTGTAATGCTAAGCTGGCACATCGATTTAGATGAGGATTCACTCTGATTAAAACAAAACCAATATATGTATCTGGTATCAGATATCAGGGAAAATAGACACCCTCCCCTAGAATCATACAATGGCTTGGGTTGGAAGGGACCATAAAGATCAACCTGTTTCAACCCCTCTGCCATGAGCAGAGATGCCACCCACTAGACCACGCTGCTCATTGCCCTCTCCAACCTGGTCTTGAACACTGCCAGGGATGAGGCATCCACAACTTTTCTGGACAATCTGTTCCAGTGCCTCACAGCAGGAAAGGAATTCTTCACACTTAATCTAAATTTCTCTTCATTTAGTTTCAAAGTGTTCTCCCTTGACTTATCATTATCATTATCTGCTCATGTAAAATATCTGTCTTCCTCCATTTTATAAGACTTCTTTAGGCACTGGAAGGCTGCAATGAGGTGTCCCTGTATCATTCTTTTCTCCAGGCTGAACATCTCCAACTCTGTCTGCCTGTGTTTGTGAAGAGGTGCTCCAGCCCTCTGATCATCTTGGTGACCCTCCTCTGGACCTGTTTCTTTCTTGTTTTGGGAAGTTCAGGGATGGATGAAGTTACTCCTAGCGGGGTTTAACAAGGGCACAGCAGAGGGGCAGAATCACCTCCCTTGCCCTGCTGGCTGCTTCTCATTTGATGCAGCYCAGCATCCCGTTGGCTGCCTGGCTCCCCAGTTGTGTGGAACTGTGTTATAGCCCTTACAAGGTATTTGTGTTATTACAGAACACACACACTGAAAACGGGTTTTTTTGTTTGTTTTGTTTTAGTGGGTTTGTTTTGGTTTATTTTGTTTTTCTTTGCTTTGTTTCCTCTCCCACAAATGAATTTTCCTTGTTTGACTTTCACATAGGTTGAGTTTTGCTGTTCTCAGGGACCAGTTGAATAACCACCAGGAAGCAACCTGACATTAAATTCAAACAGAAGACATTCAGTGTCAACATTCTGGTGTTGACTCAAATAGGAGAAAGTGGATATTAGGTTGGGAAAGAGGGACAGAGTGGTAGAGTTTGATGATAACTTTCTACTGTGGGTGAAAAAACAGCCGAATGGCATTTTAATGGAAATCTAAAGMTGTTAACCTAAAAGAGAGCTTAAAAGAGTGCTTGGTTCTTAATGCATCTGAGTATTGGGAGTGAAGATGTTGAGACTTAAGAAAAACCTCTGGTTTAAAACATACACTATGAAAAACAGTGGTCATTGCACGAATCCACAGCTTATTTTCACAATTATCAATACCATGATACTACAATTGTCCTCTAACTTTATTATATAGGACAGGCATGATGCACTTAGAAAAATCCCCTTTCTATAAGAGAAARGAAACTAAATGCCAAAGAGCCACCTGGAGTGACAATGTAAGAAGGTGTTAATGCCAGCAGTCATATGTCCCTGATATACCACAGACCACAGTCAAATGTGTGTGTAGGAACCTGCCATGGTTTTACTTGGTCTGATTTTTTTTTTTGTGGTGGGGGGATGGGACCTGGAGACCACAAAGATGGCTGCTGTGAGAAGTCCTAGGGGTGTCTCCTTCTTCTTCTTCTCCAGCAAAGGGAGCCCTGCCCCTGTCCTGTGTTTCAGAGCCAACCCATCATTAGTTCTGAGGTTGATGGACAGGCWGACCATCAGGCCTGGGCCAATTATACGGGATAGTTACAYGTCTGTGATGASGTMTTTTGTAGTATTTAAGAAAGAATTCAAAACAAGATAGATGCGGCCACCACGTATAAGTTAATTGATAGCATGTAGTTTTAGTATCTTGCACTGGAAAAAAACAGAGCAGGAGGGTGAGGAGATGTAAGAAGAAAAATGGAGACACCTAAAGATCACAGAACAGTAAGGAGAAGCTGTGCCCTTGTGTGGTTCTCGAACAAGCTGRAGGAGATAAGTTGTTCTGGAAAAGGACTATTTCCATCATATTGAGAGAGAGACCTGTATAGAGAAGTAAAGCGACCTTGCTATGAGAAAAAATTGATTTGACTAGAAGCCAAGAGAAAGAGAAGAGGTTTGCTCCCCCCACGAAGTTTTGATGYAGAAGAAGCTGTGTTTGGTGTTCTGCCAGGAGGTTTGTGATAATCRGACTCACGTYGCTGAAAAGACAACATGGRCCTTGAAAGGACATTCTTTTCTTTTCTCCTGTGAGGTAAAGAAATTCCTTTTCCTTTATATTAGCAGTTTACACTGACTGTTTCTCAGAAAGGACACATCCCACAGCTGGAGCTGTAAGAATGTTTTTCTCCTACAACRCTTGGACAACAGCTGAGTGTTTTGATCTGTGTTAGACTTTCATTCTCCTGCCCCCCTGTGTGTGAGGGACAACATGGGAGGGGTGGAGATGGGGGGACTTGGAAAAGATACGGATCCCCTGAAAGAGTAACAASTGTCTTAAAATGTCCATTTTATTGTTCTTCTCTTTTGTAAATATCCCTATCTTTGTTTTCCACCCAGTGCCATTCTTAGTAGTGTGTAGTAATAAATCKGTTTTGCAACWTAAGTTATGCAGCCTGTCTGACTTTATATCTGGAGCACATACGTATCTTAACKCCCAATTATGCCATGTTTATCTCAAAGCMATAAATATTTTGTGTTAATTGGGTTTTCGCTCTCCCTTCTCCCTCTCCGGTGGTTGGGGGGAAGGGAGGGAACATCGTGGGCACAGTTCAAACCACAACATTTCTGGTGTTTCCGCCCGGTTGGGCCGGGAAAGGGAATTTCAGGCTTTAAACCCAYGACAGAACCCCACAGAAGAGGTCTKTTGGGCTGTCCAGCTCTTGGCAGATCGTGCCACTGGYCATTGTCTCCTCCTGCTTCCCTAACTTGGGTCTTTTCCCTGCAGTGTCCAACAGAGCTGTGTCTAATAATCTCACAAACTGCCTCTCAARTTATAAATGTCAGAATGTGATTCAAGCATAACTCTGCAAATCTTCTCTGTATTTAGTACTTCAAAATGGCAAAACCAAAGCAAAACCTTTCAAAGAATGGCTCAGTTTTGCTTAAAAAAAAGAAAAAATAAATCAAAGTCTTTATTTCCTTTTGCTTTCTGTGATAATGTGAGTGAGAATRTTTCAATGCTTGCACTTGAATAAATCCTGAAATATGCTCCCTGCACATGCCACTTCATGTACTTAGCCAAGAGCAGTAAAATATTATAACTCATTCGTCACCCATTACACAGTGAGTTGGTTGTTACAGCAAACCATTATAAGCTTCTCAGCATATGTTCAAGAGCACAGTAAACAGAGCAGAGCAGGGATCCRAATTCCATTCATCTTGAGATCTTTCCAGTCTGCACTGCCAGTTAAAAACAATTTTACAGTACGTGTGAATGAAAGGTACAAAACTTTTGCAATGGTCAAGTTATAGAAAATACCTTTGGGCAAACAAGAAGCTGGGCTGAGATCAGACTTATTACACTTAAAGACTTAATCAGAATTATCAGACTTAAAAGATCAGTTGCAGACAAAGCCAGACATGGAGATGGTACAAGCACTGCCCACTTGGCTGCAGTGATGTGATGGCATCTTTAGGCTGTGAATGTAACTCACAGTTCACAACTGTGAGCCCTTTTTCCACAACTCCTGCCTCTCTGTGCAGGGCTTTCTGCCACCTGCCACTGAATCTGATGCTATCAGGGTTTAGAAATCCCTTGTTTGAATCCCGGACAAGTTAGCCACAATGTAGCCGACTGCCCAGCCTCACAGACACGAGTTGCACCCGCAGTTGGAGTTATACAGCAAGCATGATCCAGGGAGACATCTCAATGAATCATCAGCCCTGTAACAAGCTGCTATCCATGTAAATTGTTTATAGCAATAAACAGAATTCAGCAGAGGAATCCATTTCTACTCCTCACGCTGACTGTGTACTTAGTCAGCATCTATTATGAAGTCTGGCTGTGCTTTGGGGAATAGTCCTGGTGAGGTTGATTGCTGCTGTATCCCTGGGTGACTTCAGATAAATCATACAGCTCCATCTGTGCCTCAGTGAAATAGCACTCTGGAAAGCTTACATTTCTGGTGTGTGCCTGAATACCTGTGATCATCTGGGCCACAAGGAATGATATTTAAAGTCCCCTGAAGCAATAACTGAATGTTGCAGGAATAAACTGCTCTCAGCAGAATAGCTCTCAGCATGTCTATACCATCAGTTAAGTACATGTTCTCGAGACAGATTTCCTCACAACTGCACATTATAAATCCTCCAACTTCCACTGATTATTGCTCATCCGAGCCTGAGCTTGGAGTTTTCTGCACACGGGGTCCCTAATTATAGGTGCAGGTTTCCCCTGCAGTATCCTGGATAGACTGAGGTGGTGAGGGATGATCTGTTACAGCTCAGCTTTCCCAAGTCAGGCACAAATGGTTTGGTTCAAGGCTCCAGCCAGCAGAGTGGACTGAACACAACTCCATGTTCTCCTCTGTAAGCTGCAGAGTCCAGAGTACCCAGCAACCTGAACATAGCTGCTGCAAACTTAGTGCTGTAGAGAGGAAAATTGAATGAATTTGGAAAATGGAAGGAAAATATTTAATTGGGGGAAAAAAGAAATTTCAACCTTATCAGTGTTCTGTAATTCAGTCTTGCACAGAAATGCAGTTGTGCATGGCTTTAAGGATACACCAGTTAACTCATTCCAAAGTTTGAGATTCTGGGATMTGTTTTAAATGCTGAGTATTTATTACCACTTTTGCTTGTATAATCTGCAACTACTTAAAAGTAACAACTAAGACAAGAAGCTTTTAGGCTGTGACCTAGAATTTTTGAAGTACCAGGCAGTGGATAACTGCCACCTCCCTGTGTGTTCCCACTCCTGCCGAGATATGGACAGAGAAAGTGATCTGACTTGAAGGGAAAAAAAATTTAAAATCCATGGGATTATTTCCAGCTTTATCAATTCCTTGGTCTGGTTCACAGCAAAGCCTCTCAGACAGATGTGCCAGTACTACTGAGGAGATAATGTGCTGTGACAGGAGTCGCTGGTGCTGAAGGCTTTGTTTTATGAAATTGGTCTCAAATCTGTCTATAATTTGAGCAAAGATGAACTCTAAAAATGTCTGGCCTCTTAAATGATCAGTGAACAGAGTCCCACTCCATAGGGAGCAGGGTATCAAAAAGAGGGATTGGGAGTGAAGGATTTATTTGTTTAACTTGTAACTCCTSTTTGATTAGCTGTTATTAGGTTGATTATCTGTGAAGTTTGGGCCAATTAGTGATCAATTTTACATCTGCAGCTGATTCGTATAAACACCCTGCTCTGTTTCCTGATTCACTCAGCAGTAGTAAAGTGCAGTTTTACCATCTATTTAGAATGCTTAGTTGCAATTGCATAACATGTTCTTATAATTTAATTTCATAATGATGCTAAAAGTTTATAATTACATCCCATTTTGACTTGTGGTGTAGATTTTGTGTTAGAATGTTAATTTTTAAATTGAATAATGACAACTCWTATTTAAAAGTGAAGAAAAAATAAAATAAATATAAACACAAATGAAACAGCTGGGATTTCATGCACCCTCAGCAAGTTTGCTGACAACACCAAACTGTGTGGTGTATTTGTCACACTGAAGGGAAGGGATGTCATCTAGAGCGACTTTGACAGGCTTAACTGGGTCCATATGAACTTCTCAAATTTCATTGAGGCCAAGACAAATGTCCTGCACATGGGCCAGGACAATCCCAAGCACAAACACAGGATGTGTTTGTTTGTTTGTTTGTGCTGGATGGACAAGGATTTAGAGCAACCCTGAGGAGGAGGTCTTGGGGGTATTGGTGGATGAAAAGCCTGCAAGATTCACAGCCCAGAAAGCCAATCATGTCCTGGGCTGAATCCAAAGCAGTGTGGTCAGCAGGGCAATGGAGAGGATTCTCGCTCTCTACTCTGCCCTGGTGAGACCCCACCAGGGTCCAGCCTGGAGATCCCAGCACAGGAAGGACATAAACCTGCAAGAGTGAGTCCAGAGAAAAGCCACCGAGATGATCAGAGGGCTGGAGCAACTCTCCTGTGGAGAGAGGCTGAATAAGTTGTGAATGTTTAACATGGAGAAGAGAAGGCTCCAGGGAGACCTTGTAGGAACCATTCAAGAAATAAAGGAGTAACTGCAGGAGAGCTGGAGGGGGACATTTGAGAAGGGTATGCAGTGGTAGGAAAAGGGGGATAATGGTAGGAGAAGGGATGAAAATTCTTCACTGTGGGAGTGGTGAAGGATTGGAACAAATTGCCCAGAGAAGTTGTGGATGTCCCATCCCTGAAGTGTTCAGGGCCAGGTTGGATGTGATGCCACACAATCTGTTTGAGTGTGTGGTRTCCCTGCCCATGACAGAGGGAGGCCTTTCAACCCAAACCATTCTATTCTTCTATGTTTCTATGGAAAGGAAAGACAGTGGATGCTGACCTGCAGGCCTGGTTACTGCTGAACAAAAGTCTTTGTAGTTTTTTTTCCTGTCAGGTCTCTTCTGAGTGATACCTGAATATAGCTTGATTTAGCTAAGAGTAATATAGCTAAGAGTAATAAGGCTAGAGAACTCACCCTCCATCCTTCAGGGCTCGAGCACAGGGAGTGCTGCTGTTGAGCAATGGAGAGATTTTTGTGTGAGTGATGGATGCTGTGTTTTGTCCTCAGCCACTGGTCAGTAGAGCCATGGCAAGTGTTTGCTCTTGCAGAAGCAGCTGCCAAAAATCAGCCAGCAGACASAGATGTTCTAACCTGTAATGAAACTATTTTGTCTGCTAGCTGTGCTTTGAGTCTGAACTTTCTCCTCCGCTGCTTTAATCCCACTTTGTTCCTCTTTTTCAAAGACAGTAGAAGTGAGCTTTCTTTCTCTTTCTCCTTCCTTCTTTCCTTGTTTCTTTCTCTTTTGCCTTTTCCCAAATCACAGAGTTTCAGCARAGGTTTTTCAGGTATTTCACTGTGTGAAATTTTTAACAGTGGTTGGTAGTGGAGACTTTTGTAAAAAAGAAACAAAGCTAAAAGCTTCTATTTCTATACTATTCCAATGCAGATAATGTAATATACAATAATAGAATAGGCTAGAATAGAATAATTCAGATATAATAATACAACACAGGCACTGGGTCAGTACCCTTACCTTTCTGCACTAGATGGCCTGTGTGTTACTGAGCATGGAAACCATTCAGGAGYAGAAAAGGTAGTGTTTGGTCTGCTCAATACAGTTTTTATTCTCCCTTCATCTTCTTATTTTATGCCTTAGAAATAAATTTTGCTATGGGCTACTTGGAGAATGAGAGCTGTCTTTTTTGCATTATCTCACATTTTCTGGTTCAGGCCKCTGCTACAAGTGGAGGCAATGAGGGATGTTTAATACAGCAGTATGACACGATGAGTTGGTTTATTGGTGTTGCTAGTGTATCCTTTGGGCACACCATATGGTGAAACTGCCCTACAGCTTACTAAATGATCTCTCTATTTTTTAATAACTGCTGCTGAAAATTCCTACCTGAGCAGGAAACTGTTTACAGAAGCTCAGGAGGCCAATAAGAGAAAATCGGGGCAGGGTGTATGTGTGTATGTGTGTGTCTGCTTTTTCACTAAGGAACATTCTTGCAGAAGTGTGTGCRGTTTTGCCTTATTTATTTATTTGTAAAATTCCCAGGTTTGTTTTCTCCAAGTGAAAAAATCAAGCTTAAAACTACTGATGATCTATAGCAGGCAGCAGAAGGGAAGGGAAAGTAAAAAGTGCACTAAGGAGATAATAAGTATAATAAGCACTTGGCTGCACATTTTGAGCCCAAGGCCTAAACTGTTTRCATTAGCACAGATTCTTGAGTTCAGCTTAATTAAGTTTGCATAAGCAGTAAACAATTGTATAGATTTTTTTACTTCTTTAGTGCTTTGCAGAGGATATCAAAATAATTTTTGATGGTTTGGTTATTCAGCCAAATGGTCCTGCAACCAGTTCCTGGTCTTTTATAAAACTGTCTTTCAGATATGAAGTTACAAAACTCCAAAGTTAACCTTCTGTAAATTAATAAAACAGGCAAAGTGTGTGCCTTGTAGTCTCCTCTTTCGCTCTTCCAACAGTTTCCTATTTTGCTTTAATGATTATTTGGTATATAACAAATATGTGAGACTGTGTCATAGGTTTTTATTCTAGCAGGCTTCCTGATTTTTTTTATTTTTTTTTTTTAATATTCAAATAGATCTTGATCCATGCAGTTCAATGTTAGAATTCTGGAATTCTCACAATTAAAAAATTTAGACCTAATGCTGGTTTGTGATTCTCTGGGTCATGTTCCCACTGCCCTTGTTAATGGTATTCCCATCCAAATCCATCTTAGTCCTCATTGTTTCCAGCCATGCTGTACACCTCGCTCTGAGCAAAGAGTGTGGCCAATCAGAATGTGTGAGCTGKTTTTGGGAATGAGCCGTACAAAAATGCTTCTAAGTCTGACATCCTTTCAGGGCATTGGTCTTGGTAAGAGAAGATCCCAGGGGCTCTTTCTGGCTGAAAGTTCTCTCCTCAGCAGAAACAGCTGCCTATCACATAAAAGCTCTTATTATTACTTGTCAAAATCCTAATTTTCACCTCATCCTACATTATTTGCACATGACAGGCCTTATTCTTCATTCTCTAGCCCTTTTTTTTTTTTTTTGCCATATAAATGTACTATTAAGTCAGCCTATTTTCCCATTTGAAAGTGTTCATGGCACGAGGCTCTGATTTATGTCTGGGTCAGAGATRCTCTGGAAATCCTAGAATTTGGCCAGGGAGAGGGGTCTTATAGACCCACCTTCTTTCTATCTTCTCCCTTCCTGTGGTGAACAGTTTTCTGTCTGGACAGGGAGCCAGTGCTGTTCATGGCTATGGATGCTATTGAAAGGAGGAAGAGACACTAAGTAATGTATTTTTTACAGCTTTTGTATTCCTTTATCTACTTGATTTAGGCCTCAGATTTACTGATACAGCACCAGCTGACCTTATCGTAYCTCTTGCTGCAAGTTTTCCACACACAACATAATTAGGTCTTAAATTTCCTGGTGTGTTTATCTCCATAGTAAGATAACTTGTACTGACATTATGTCACTCTGATACTGATTCACATGAACAGTGCCACAAATGCTGTCATCATTTTAAATTTTCCAGGTCTCGTTGATGTTGTTTTTCATTCAAAGAAGATTAAAACTCATAGGAATGTTTCTAACCACATTTCC
>NW_026623332.1:587858-597725 GCF_030028575.1 Malurus melanocephalus | reverse complement strand
GGCTCATGGCCGATGGGGTTTTCCCTTGTTTCTTCTTCAATTTTATCAAAAGCTTTCTTGATTCAGATATACATTAGCCAAAGTGTTCCCAATTAGAGTTTTCAGGTTTATATTACCATAAAATTTAGGATGTGCAGCTGAATTAAAATACAGTACAGATAACACAGGGAGGCAGAAGACCCAGAGATGCCTTGCTTTATTAGCTTCTTTCATTGCATTGGYTTTGTCTCCTGCTACTCCCCGATGCTATTAACATGAAATTTTAACCATGAATAACTTGTGTAGAACAAAGCAAYAATTTGTTGCAAATGTAAGAATGTTTTACATAATCACATCTGCCCTTCTTTCCAGCAAAACCATTCTATTCCTAGGAGTGTGGAGTACGCGAAACAATGCAGAATCATAACATTTTCAACTTGTTATGGATGTAGRCACTAAAGTAAAGGTGGCATGGCCTCCAAAAAAAAAAAAAAAATGAGCACCAGACTAGCATTCTTCAGCTGATGAGTCTCAGCTCCTTAGAGAGGGTCTAAAGAGCTACCAGAGGCATTGTGAAGCACTGAAAGTTTTATTACAAGTCTAAAGCAGAGAACATTTCATACTCTGTTCCTCTGCACACTGTCAACCTTCACAGGCAAGTGTTCTCTTCCTGGTTTGATGCTATATATTTTTTTTTTTTTAGCTTTGTATGTGACATAAGTTCACCTATATTTTTAGAAAAAATGTGAAGGCTTTGGTAACTAGAATATGAGATAAGGAGGCTTATCCGCCTGATACATTAATGGGAATTTGGTTACTTTACATGATTTTTCTCAAAGACCATGATGTAAAAATATGGTCATGATTGTTCCCAAGTCATTGCTTAGTGAAAAACTGTACAATATCAGTATCTGCAGGATCAGCAAGTAGGCTCTATGGGTAGTGTCTCCAAAGTGTCCCAAAGTGTTCTTCCTACTCATCTGGTTTTCTGGGATAGGGACACATTTCAAGTGTCACAACTCCAACAAGGAGGAGTGAGAACCACCACCTCCAAGTTATCCTGTGTTCTGATGGAGTCAAGGAAGAGGTGGATGCTCAGACTCTCTCTTTGCCTAGTTTATCCCATAGACTTGAATAAAATTTTCCATCCAAAATACGTGATGATGAGCTGTGAACTCAAAGAAGAAAAGAAATAAACCTAGATTTCTAGACATGCAAGCTGGTATGCTAACTCCACTATTTCATTACTTTTGTGAGCYTACATCTTCCTCCAAAACTTTTGATGTGATATTAATTTTCAAATAATTTGAAAATAATTGAAATACTCTTCTCATGGAGCTAAATATTTATTGACAAGAATTAATGAAACTGAAACAAAAGAAACTTTATTTTAACCGTAGCTGTTAAGTATAAGAGGGACAACCATTAAGCCACTTGCTTTCCACTCTGGTTAAGACCCCACCTGGAGTAATGTGTCCAACTCTATGGTCATCAGCAAAAGAAAGACATGGACCTGTTGGAAATAATCTAGAGGAGGGTCACCAAGGTGATTAGAGAGGTGGAACACCTGTCTTGTGAGGAAAGGCTGAGAGAATTTAATTTATTCAGCCTGGAAAAGAGATGTGTTAGGGGTGACATAACTGGACCCTCCTGGTACCAGAAGGAAACCTACAGGAAAGATAGAGAGGGGCTTTTTACAATTAGTGACAAGAAAAGGGGAAATGGATTCAAACTAAAAGAGGGTAAATTCAGATTAGATATTAGAAGGAAGTTCTTTTCTGTGAGGGTGGTGAGGCACTAGAAAAAGTTGTCCAGAGAAGTTGTGGGTGCCCCATCCCTGGAAGTGTACACGACTAGGTTGGATGGGGTTCTGAGAAACCTGGTCTAGTAGGTGTCCCTGCCTGTGGCAGAGGGGTTGGAACTAGATGATCTTTAAGGTCCCTTCCAACACAAACCATTCTATAATTCWAAAACTGTTTTATGAGATGTAGCATCTTAAGTGTAAAGTCTGGCAGATAATCTGAAATTCAGTCCAAACTGTTGCAATGATCTTGTCAACTGATTGAAATGCTTTGGCATGCTCAGAGAACCCCATTTGTTTCAAGGAATTGAATTTTTATCAGTCTGGCAAGAAAGAAAGAAATATATGGTTAYTTTCCCCTAGTACAGAAATCAAAGAYGTCTATAYTGCAGAYRAGAAAGAATTAATCTRGTTCTARTTAATAAACAGCTCATTTAAAGGCAACTGATTTTTATGTATTTAAATAGCTCAAAACCTTCTCAACTGCCTTTAAGTATAATAATGTCACTCTGTGTCAGACATGGAGGCTCTGGAAATTGAATTCARGATCCTGATTGTTGGAATTAAATAGTGTGGAAATGGCTAAAGTCATGTATGAGCTGAAATGACGATGAGTTAAAGCAGCCAAGTATAATTCCTAAAAAAGGAAAAATTGGTTTCATGTTTGCTACTAGTTCTTTGACAGTTTTCAGGATTTAGGGTTATGTCACATCTCATGACCCAGAGCAATGAACAAGATTATCTGAGCTACTGAGGAAGACCGGCTGTAGTGGCAGTGACTTAGGCTAACAATAATTTTTCCAGATCTGTCTCATCCAAAATAAGAAGTGTGACAAAAAATGTTTGGAGGAGGCAGCCTACCTCARCCAAAACACTTCAAATGAATTCTTGAAGGAAACAGAAATACAGGAAGAATAAGCTTAAATACTGAAAATTTTCAGAGCAAAGACATTGGAGAAAATATTTTACATGAAAGATGYAAGGTTTTCAGGTTCTCAGGTTCTCAGGCACCTAAACAGTTTGTTAAAGAAAACTAAAAAATTACCTAGTCCCACATTTCATCACTTATGCTTTATTTATTTAAGCTGTTAAAATATTCATTGATACATCTCTTCTTCCATTTCCAACAATTCTTAAAAAAGTTGGGCTTTTTATAAATAAAATATAAGATTTTGACTTATTTTTGATGCCTTAGTGTAGGTGTTGGATACTGGATAGGGAGATCACGCTGAAATCAATCTTGTTCCAGTGTGGCCTTTTATTTTACAGCTAGAAATAGATTCTATTTATTGTAAACATATTATCA
The DNA here is from genome assembly GCF_030028575.1 of Malurus melanocephalus. NCBI lineage: Eukaryota > Metazoa > Chordata > Aves > Passeriformes > Maluridae > Malurus > Malurus melanocephalus. Next base: position 594,639 of record NW_026623332.1, on the reverse strand, counting down.
TATTATAAAGATAAGTTGTTATTATTATTATTGCTTTTGCAAGCTGTTGCTCAGTGAAGTGCCAGACAGAGTGTTTTAGCAACCCAAGCTGTCATCAAGCATAGGAAAGCCAAGGACAGATATTCAGAGGCACATGGCTTCTGTCTTGACACATGAATGTGGGGTCGCTGGCAGCCACATTCCTGCAAACTGTTGGGATGTGCTAATTGATAGCAGCCAGAAGGAGTCCATTTTCTGTAGGCAAAGGAAATGAGAACAAGCTGTCATTACAGTCTTCAAATGTTTACCCTGCTGGATAACTTCAATGGCTAAAGCGACTCACTTTCTGTGTGGTTTGGAGGTGCATATTTATATCTGCAGCTTGTAATTACAGCTTGTTCTCACTGTAAACATAACAGCCCCCCCCAAGCTGGGCTGTCACAGGAAGTTTCACAAGTGAAACAAAAATTACAAGCAGCATATTGGTAATTGGATGGGTTTATCACTTAAATATTAGAAGAGAGAGATACAGTGGTGCTCTACAGATGGATGATTTCTAGAGAAAAGGGTATTTTCAGAGCTAAAGTTTGATACGTCTGCAGCAATTTATCAAAATGAGTATTTTGGTAAGAGACAAGAATATTTTAAAGGTATCAAAATACTATTAGCTACTAAAGGAAAAAAGGAGATAAACATTAAATCAAAATTAAATTATGCTGATTTATTACTAGCAGCAGCTCAGTTTCTCCTGTGTAATGTCGTACAAAGCAGCTGCAGCTGCTGGTTACTAGTTTATACTGGCCAGGGAACAGCTAACAACCTCTAATTGCAGYGACAGCTTAGCTCCCATGTGATGGGTGAAAAATGAACTACGTTCTTCCCAATAATTATGTCTGATTCTCCCTTACTCCCGAGGAGAGGAGTTGCTAGCATCAGTCAAAGATAGTAGCTTTTCCTCWCTGGAGACACAGAGTAGTACAAAGGCAATGAAACCCAGGAAAGGTCAGGCTTGCAGGGAGCTTAAGAAAACCTGACTTGCAATCAAGAGGCTCCTTTAGCTGGCAAGTCAGGGCACCTGTKTTTCAGAGCCTGCTCTCAAATGCAGAAAGAGAGCATGTTTTCCTTCTGTAGAGATTACTCAGGATATTTGCATTCCTGGGTTAAAGAAAGCCTTTTTAAATATCCCCACCTAACACTGGGTTCACTATTGTGATACCCTGATTAATGTTTTGGTGGGGTTTTTTTGGTGTCTTAATGAAAAAACAGATTTCTTCTGAGAATGCAAATTTACCTCTTTCTCAGGCACAGAAATTGTTGTGTCTTTGAAAGCATAACACTGATAACAAATGGCTCMGTAGGCTGGAAAGGAACAGGTCTCTGGGCTTCATTTCTTCAGCAAGCTGCCTTGCACTTTGGTGACGAGCYGATGCAGAAATTACACAACTACTCTGACACTTTTTCACCCTTATGATGGAGAAAGCAGCCTTGGCTCATGGCTCATTAGTCAAATGCTGCATGCTCTGTTACTGATCCCCCGTGTGTGTGTTGCATCTTATTTGTGAAGGGCTGCAGTAGTATTTCGTGCTTGCTTCATAAATGAGTGGCAATTACATTGTGCTAGATCAAGAGTGATTCTATAATCTGTGTTGGAAAACATGGAAGCCAAGAGATTCATTGGTAGTTGGGGTCCTAAAGGTGCAGAGAGTGGGCACTAAGATCTTCCAATTTCTCTCTGCAGGTTACATGCATTCTTTAAAATTAAAGAAGAAACAGCAAAGCATGTTAGGTAATGAGTCTTTGGTTTAGGAGGGTTTTTTTTCTGTTTTTTAGTATTTTTGGACACCAGCTTTCCAGGAAATCTTACTGTAATGCTCAGAAGTTTTGCCAAAGTCAAAGTATTAATAATAAAGTTTTCCCTTAATTATTTTTCTTACTTGCTATTGGTATAAGATCCCTTGATGTTTACAGAAAAGGAAAATACATTTATTTAGCCAGGGCATATGAAAGCTAGAAAGGGAGGAAATTTTCTACAGGAGCCTACAGTGCCTAAATCAGTGAATTCTTCATTGCACATCTCAAATTCTAGAAAGCTAAATATATTGTTAAAGTAGTAATGTCTTTTCTTGAACTGTTAAATCAGCACAGGTGAAAAATTCATACTTTATTGAGGTTTAAAATGCTATCTGTGTTCCAAAAGAGATTGTTCACTAACAGTAGTCAACTCTGAATGTCAAACATTTGTAAGTAAAAGATATATTTTTCAAACATAATTTATTCATTGTAAGAAAAGTATTCTTGGTTCYGTATCTCTTTGAAGAATTAAGCAAGTATTTGGATTTTSTTTGTTTTTTTCCTTTTTCTCTTTCTGTAAACCCATGATTTTAGAAGGCCTTTGGAAAAAATCTGACTGGAAGCTGATGAAAATCTGCATCATCTCCAGGGTATTACAGCCTGCCTCAATATGAAGTGAATTCTTACATAGCTTTAAGAACTGAAGGCTTGGAGCACTGGGATCTAAAAATTGAGGAAGGCTCTGCCAGAGAGATTGAGGTGGTTGACAGCATTTGTGTAAGGAGTAATTGATGATTTGGAGTAGATATTTTTCCACTTGATTTAAAGCTTAAATCTGCTTCCAAYACTGTTGCTGGTGAAGGATTTTAARTGACTTAGTGGTATCTTTTATCAGAGCAGGGTGAAATTCTATTTTTCAGTGTCTTCTTTCTTCCTCTTAGGTAGATTTCAAGAGATGAGGATGGATAATTTTTTCCCCCAAAACCATCATTCTAAGGAGGATAGGGCTGGTCACTGGTTTGATTTTCACTTCTGTTGAAACAGAAGACGGGTTTGGGAGTTAGTGTGGGGTCTAATTTAGGGCTCAAAAAAATCTGACCAAATCTGAGCTCAAAACTTTGACTATCTGCACAGTGAAGAGACAGAGAGGCAGGTTTTGAAAGCAGGATAAGTTTAAACTGGGTCAAATAATTTGCTGCCTCCTGGACCTATTTACCTTTTTTTTTTTTTTTTAAATTCTTTTTAGGGTGTGTGTGTGGAGGTGTGGGAAACCATATTGGGTTTCAAGTGGCTAAAAGTTAAGATAAATAAATCCCACACTTGGGAAGTGTGTGGTCTTTTTATTATTAATCTATTGATAAAGAAAACATGTATAATTCTCTGTCTTCCATTTATGATGGATGATGATGCAACACCTCAGTTCACAAAGAAGAGCAAAGCAGAAATATAAATTAGCTGGCTGAGGATCAACTCAAATTAACTGAGATTGTAATGATAGGTTGGAAAAGTAGCCAGAAAAGACAGAAGAAGCAATCTCAGCTCCCCTTTAGCAAGAAATGTATCCACCCCTAGTTAAGAGTAAGCACAGCTGAGATGTGATTGTAAACTCTCAGGTTTATTTGGCATCTATATCACAGCAAAAACCCACACAGCATTGAGTTATTGGAGTTTGGCTAAGGAGCTGTGACYTTCCTTGTGGATAGAGATGTTGGCAGTGGCATCCAAGTCCTAGCATCTTAAACATTAAATTAGTGCTAAACATTTGACATTTCTAGAGGAATGCTAATAGGAACTCTGGCAGTTTGATAATGGAGAGTGCAACTTGGTGGGAAAATAGCTCTTCTTAGGTTTGTACAGGCTTCCTGAAGATCCCAGAGTGAATGCAAATGATAATTGAGGARCAACCTAGCTCTTGYTCTTTGTCATTATTGCTGTAGTTGRCATTTCTTTAAATCATTGACTGAGRCAGTATCAGTACTTGGGAATTTRGTACCTCCAATCTGACATTGCCAAAATCTGGTGATGTCTTCACCTTGATGAGAAAGTTTTTTCAACACTCTTCAGTATCAAAAAGTGACAAAGGAGATGGGTAATTCTTTGGAGCAAGTCAACTTCCTGGGTAATCCAGTTTAGCATTATCAATATTTAAATATTTTTAATTCATGATTAGTTATGTAAGGGGGATTCCAGGATTCTGTGTTAAATTCTATAATTGAGTGTAACTGTTGCTCAAAATGCAAATGAGGGTTTGTTSTTTTAAATGACATTTTAAATCTGAATTTAAACCTAGATAATGTTTACTCTAAGTATCAGCAGAGTGCATAGCTGTGTTCCTCATTATAGATAGGAACCATTCTCAGACAAAAAGTGAAAACWTCTTTCTACCCTCAACTATTGCTATCAGATTCCTGGCAAAAATTCTACACCTCTGCTGCCACAATTTCATAGATACCATGCTGAATTTCATTATACAGGTCTCAAAAAAGTCAATAAAGTTTACTCGAATGGTGATCAGTGCTCCCTGGTGATCTGCTCCCTGGCAGGAAGTAGCTGCTGCACAATCTGTGAATTCACAGGTAGGATGAAACTGGGATATTTGCCACAGGAAACTTCTGTGGCGACAGACAGGAATTTTGCCAGGAAAACACTAATGAATAATGGTAGCTCTTGACATTAGCTTTAGAAGAAGTGTTCAAGTGAAGATGGTGGAAAACAGCAAAATACAGTCTTACCACTATGTCATTATCTTTTACTCCCAGGAAATGAAAGCAGTTGGGGTGCAGCAGGTTACCAGTTCTCTCTTCTGCTCTCCTACCCTTTTTCAGAATAACATTGAGATTAAAAAATGTTTGAAAAAATGAAAGGAAGGTGAAGATGGAARGGGGTGCTGCATAATGGTGTTTGGAACATTGTACTTTACCTCATTACAGGAAGCACAATAGAGATCAGGAACAGTATGGGGCTTCATTAGCTCTGGGAGTACTGGTATGAGACTGTGGGAGGCTTTGTCAGGTTTTTYTCAAAAGATCTTTCTTTAGGTCCACAGATATTAAACACCCTCAAATTTAAACAGCTGGTAATGTGAAAAGTTTGGCAACATCATCTGAATTGTATATGAAGCATTGCCTCTGGTTAGCAGCAGTAAAATGTTAATTTAGTCTTTGATAGAACATATTAGCATGATAACTCACAAAACATTTTTGGTATGCTAATTCTGAAATAAAAAAAAAAAGTGTTCTGATTAATGCCCAAATCAATATAAAAACTGAAATGACAAAGTTGATCAGAGCTGCCAAAATTGTGTGAAAAGTATATTAACAGCAGTGGAGGCTATTTGTTTTTTTCCCTCCTGTCAGAAACAGTATTAAATTTAATTATAGGTGGAATCTATTCAAACATATAAATTGGCAGAGTTAAACCTGTGTGTTCTGCCCTTACCTTAATCCACAAATTATCTGATTTTGCTGTCATAGACTTTGCAACCAATATTTCTAATGAGTTGTCACAAGCATTAACCTCCTCTGAACTGAGATKAAGAATTTTCTTAAGAATTTTGGTAGCCATTACTTCAGTAAATATTTCTTTATATTTTGTTTGAGAAATGAAATTGCTTCTTTACAGTATTCATGATTTCACTGGACTTGCAAGGGGCTAAAAAGAGTTGACTGAAGTRTGAAGAAGATCCCCACACACCATGTCAGTTTTCCTATTTTGACATGCTCCCTGTTTTGTTTACAGAAYATTTTTCTCAATATTACTCTAGCTGAAGTAACAGAATCATGCTACTTAAACCACGTTAAGTAGTATGGTTTCCATGTTACTTAATGTCTTCCACATGCACGTGGAAAATCAATGCCTGCCTTGAAAAAACTGTGTGTCTGACAGCAGTATTAGCAGAGGAACAGGGAGGCATAGAAGAAAATCTSTGGCAGAAATTAAAGTGCTATATGAAGATTTAATACTTTAAATTTAATTTCTTAATAAAAGAGACCAATGTAAGATTTTTCAGAATATTTCTAAGACTGCAGACTGCTCAAGATTAAGCCTAAATTGCACAATACATTATACAGGCTTGTAGAGAGATATGCACAGACATGAAGTGCTTAAGTCCTGGTACGGAGAAAATTCTGCTTTAAGCCMACACTTGAGAATGCATTTGTTTCAGCAGTGTCTGCGGGTTTTGAATAAGCAGCARTGGCAATGCATGTGCTCTCCTGAAAAAGCTCCCGGGGTATTGCATCAGGCAGCATAATAACGATTGTACAAACGCCCTAACCCTCCCATTCAGGTTTTCCAAAAACTGTGACACCTCATCATTACCATGTTAAGACCATTTCTTGTAATTTACTCGGAAGAATGTGTGATAAATCTTATTAATGACGTGCTAACACATTTGCRTGCAATTAATTCAGTGCTGTATAATTACAGTATAGAATATAAAAGTATAACACTATAAAGTACAGTAATATAATTACATTGCAGCTTATTCAAGCCCYAAGTCAGCTAAAAGTCTGTCATTGATATCAGTGATGAAGTGGGAGGTAAATGAGAACATTTTTTTTTATTCTCATGCTGTGGTATTCTCAGGAGGCAGAAGGGTTTAAATTAATCTGCCAGGTCAGACTAGCAATTAAAACAGGTATCTACCCTTCTCTGCTTCAAAAAGGGGAGTCTCTATGACAAAATGGGCTTTTAGAAAGTCCATAAAAATGAAGCTGATCAGTGCAGGGCAGCTTGAAAAAATTTCCTGTGCTGGGAGTGGGCACTCCTTTCAGGCATGGATTTGGATGGTCATAGATGGAAGTTGGGGCAGAGAGTGCCCACACCATGGTCTTGTGAGTGATTTATTACTCATATTAGTAGAATTGCTCCACCAGGAAACATTTAACTTCTTGATTTTTTTTATTTTTTATGCCCAAAATTGAAATGTTTCAGACAGGCATGTTTGGCCCCTTCTTCCTCTTTTTTTTTTTTTTTTTTTTTTTTTTTTTTTTTTTTTTTTTTTTTTTTT
>NW_026623332.1:563370-587837 GCF_030028575.1 Malurus melanocephalus | reverse complement strand
AAATGGAGTCCCAATTTTTTTTTTTTTTTTTTTTTTTTTAAAGGGTTAGGCAATTTCAGTCAGCTAAAAAAAACAAACTTGCTTATATATGATGTAAATCGCCTTTCTCAGAAGAAGTAGCAGTAAGGGTTCAATAGTAGGTCATTTTGAAAATGTCACCTTCACTCCTGAAGGAATTTCTGGGTCTATGGATGCTGTTGCAAACAAGGAGAATATCAACATTTSAGATATTTTCCAAGAGTATGTTCTTGCTTTGCTTCTTGGGGCAACAAAAGCAGATCTATCTTTCTAATAACAGGAAGGATTCCTTCTCTTTATCCCATGGGCAGGAGATAGATAAGGGAGGCTCCTTTGGAAAAAAGAAATCCTTTGATAACTATCAAACCATCTTGTGCCAGAGAAAGGGAGAGACAKTCAGGTCTTGTAGAGGTTATGAGTTTTCTCTTTGCTGAATTTTACCTTTTTCTCATCATGCTTAGTTATTTTAAAGATGGAGAATCACAGAATGGTTTGGGTTGGAAGGGACCTTAATCACCAGTTAGTTCCAGCACCCCACTACACACACACACACACTGGTCAGGGCACCTCTACTAGACCAGGGTGCTTTAAAGGCCATCCAGCCTCAGCCTTTCCCCATAGGAGGGGGGTTCTGTCCCTCTCATCATCTTCATGGCTCTCCTCTGGACTTGCTCCAACAGATCCATGTTCCTCCTCTGCTGGGGACCCCAAAACTCTATGCCCCGTGTGGGAAGCTGGCCCAATTCAGGTGCTGCACCTTGCACTTGACCTTGTTAAATCTCATGAGGTTTCCATGGACCCACTTCTCGAGCTTGCCCAGGCCTCTCTGGATGATATTCCATCCTTCAGGTGTGTCAATTGCACCACTCAGTTTGGAATCATCTGCAAATTTGCTGAGGGTGCACTTGATCCTTTTGTCTCTGTCATTGCTGCAGAGATTGCACAGCACTGGTCCCAAAACTGAACCCTGAGGGACACCAGATGTCACTGACATCTGTCAGGACTCTGAGCAATTGACCACTCCTCTCTAGATGAGGCCATCCCACCATTCCTCATCCAAATGTTCTACCCATTAAATCCTTCCTTGTCCAATTTAGAGAGAAGGGTCTTGTAGGGGACTGCCTTCAGGGCTGTTCAGAAATCCAACAGGAGACATATGTATCCCCTCTCTTGTGCACTGATGCAGTCACTCCCTCACAGAAGGCCATCAGGTTGGTCAGGCAAGGTTTGTCCTTGGTGAAGCCATGGTGGCTGTCCTGAATCGCCTTCCTGTCCTCCATGTATCTTAGCATAGTTTCAAGGAGGATCATTTCCATGGTCTTTTTGGGCACAGAGGGGAGGCTGATTGGTCAGTGGTTCCCAGGGTCCTCCTTTCTATCCATTTTAAAGATGGCTACAATGTTTCCTTTTTCCTGTCACCTGGGTCTTCACCTGATTGCTATGACATTTCAGATATGGTGGAGAACAGCTTGGCAATGACCTCAGGCAATTCTCTCAGGACTCTGCCATGCATCCCACCAGGTCCCTTGGACTTAGGCACAATCAGATTCCTCAAGTGGTCATGAACCTGTTCCTCACTTGCAGTGGGAAGTGGTTTGTTCCCCCAGTTCTGTTCTGGCATTCCACTCATTTGAGAGGTGTGGAAAGAGAGGTTCCCATTAAAAACTGAGGCAAAAARGTTGCTGCATGAACCTCATGCAGTTCCTCAGCCATTGTTTCCAGTTTGTATCCTTTTTTATTGAGGGAGGGAGGCAGGAGGGAGGGGCAAGGTGCCTTCTTTGACTGCAGTCTGACRTGCACTTGTTATTTTTTGCATCCCTTGCCAAATTCAGCTTCAACTGCATCTTGGTCTTCCTCACCCTACTCTTCCACAGCCAGGCTGTGTCCCTTTAGTCTTCCCAGAATCCAGGATACCTGTCCTTGTTTCCATCACCTGTGCATTTGYTTCTTGCCCTTTAWTTTGKCTCACAGGTCCTGACAGCCATGCTGAACTCCTGCCTTCCTTGTCCTATTTCTTGTGTTTGGGAAGATGAAGGGCTTGAGCAGGAAAAGAAGAAATCAAGAAGCAGGTGACAAAATATGCAGAAAAGTGATCAGAACTTGGGTTCTAGGAAGACAAAAACAAAGAATTGAGAGAAAAGGGAGAAATAAATGGAGAATCAAGGAATGGAGCTGGAAATTATGCACAAGTCTAGAGGGATGGAGTTAAGGAAATGAAGGGAAAATAAGGTAACAAAAGGGAAAAAAATACAAGACAGAAGAAAAAAAAGTCATATCAAAACTTGTCACTTTCTTAGACCTGGAGGAGGGATAAATAGTACTGTGGGGTAATATGGGGGAGAGATGAAACAGAAGGAAARGAACAAAATAAAAGAAGTGAGAACTTAAGTACAAACTGTGAAACTGTTCCTTTTGTGGAACAAAATTGCCAAGGGAAGCAAATAATTATATCTTTCACTACCTTCAGTCATAGATTAAAATCATTTCACTTTTCCTCTAAAGATATGACACTTTTTTTTTTTTTTTTTACATTCAAAAGTATCCCAAAGTGATAAACCAATATTGTAATTCTCCCTGACACGATTTTAGTGTTTAAAACTCCCCCCCCCCCAATATTTTCTAACACCCCTAATTTTTTTCTTTTCTTCTTCCTTTCTTATATTCTTTAGCTTGCAGTAATTACATGAAAAATTGGTGTTCAAAAAAAGCCTTCTGGCCAAGTTTTCTCAGCCTTGACATGGGAAAACTCCTTTTAGGTGTGGGATGTAGGTAGTAGTTTCAATTTATTTCTTTATTTAGTGTTTCTCTTAGATTGGCAGTGTGAATTCCACTAGCAAAAGCTGTAGCAGCAGCAAAACTCTCTTTTCTCTTCATCCCTGACTGGAGTTTCTTTCATATATCATTTCTTGCAGTTTGTTTCTTGTATGAAATTGAGCTGCTAATGRACATGTGTCGAGTGAGGCTTCTTCCCTTACTCTACTCACAGAAAAGTTCCTAATTCAGGAGATACAGGGTGGGGACAGTTAGTGCTGTGGAACTGCTGGGACAGGAACATGTTGTCCAAAATGGGATCCTGGCCCATGGACAGGGGGGACAGAAGCACAGTAGGGCTGGGCAGAGACATGGCTGGTGATTTGCTTGAAGTTTGCTGAAATTTAGACAGATTTGCATGATGTAAATTAAGACAAGTGATGATCATRTTCTCATAGTTAAATTTCTGTGACACCCAATTTAATTTTGTTTCTGTGTGATATGGTTGCTAGAATTCCATCTCCATTCTTAGACACAGAGGATCCTGTATAGAAGATAGAAGCACAAAGGAATGAAATCTCTTTCATTTCTTCACATTTTCAGGATTGTGAATCATGCAAATTTGAACGCTTTATTTACTTTTCTCTTTTACATTTATTTATTGGTTTAGSGTTTTGKTTTTTTTTTGTATGTGTCTATGGCCAAAAAAGCATTCTTTAACTGTAAAATGGATGGATATAGACAGATTTAGCCTGATTTAAGTAAATTATTAAACAGTTAATAACAGTTTCAACAAAATTCAAGGAAATCCATAGTTTTACTTGAACGCTTTGCACAAATTTTAGCCAATTTAGCAGCTTCTCATTACTGCTGCTGTTGTTAATAGAGCTGCTTCTAGAAGCTGTAGCTTACTCCAAATTGTACCACCTAAACCCAGCTGCTACATGCACSTACCTCCTGCATAAAATTGTTTGCTCACTTTGTTACTTATCTAAGAGAGAAATAATCCCAACGAACAACATATCCATAATAAAATATAATRAATTAGTGCATTCTTACCCATAGTATCCAAGCCTGCCAGTGTGTTTGGGTTATCATCTGGGTTGTTTTGTTCTTRAAACATCAGTGGCCAATCTCAACTACTTTCTTAATGTAGGCACATCTAAGATTCTGGATTCTGATTCTGGAGACAGGTGTTTTGTCAATGAATTTGAAGAATGGCCACCTCTTTATGGTCACTTAAACACAGATGAAAAACAATTTTTTTTCCCACCCCCTTGGTCCTTTTTGAAGGATGAACCTTCTTTCTCCATTTTACTAGGAATTTTATAGACTTGAATTCCTCTTCTACCAGCTGGACAAAATGCAGACAACATTTCTTTGGGGAATGTATTTTGCCAGATACCTTTTTTGCTAAAGTCTTTCTTTAGGTACAAACTTGGCACCCGACTTTTAACTGGATAATTGCATTAAGGTGCCTCATGTTTTGTAATGCGTGGTGTCTCTTCCTGCAGCACGGATTCCTCTTCAGCTGAGAACTTCACCTTCCCTGCTTTTTTCATATGGCAGAATCTATCATGAATTGTTGGCCTGGAAAGAAGGGAATAGGAAGCCAAATCCCTTTTAAATGTGTTTCTTTCTACAGAGATAAATGGTTAAATAAACAGCATTAGAAATTTATGATGTACAGTATGTACACTACCAGTCTTTAGTTCTCTGGATACTCATCCTAGGCTACTGTGTGACTTGTCCTGTGAGGATGGGAATCTAGGAATGGTTAGTGGTGATATGCTGAGAAGTATGAAAAATTTATTAAAACCTAATGAGCAACCTGAGATCAGCACAACTCGTCAGAGCACAGTGCTAATAGCACCAAGGTTGTGGTTTTGACCCCTGTATGGGCCATTAAGTTTAGAGCTGGACTTAAAAATCCTTGTGAGTCCATCCAAATCAGGGTGTTCCCATGAGGACAATTTTTGAGAGAGGAGAATTCCACAGGTGCATCAGTAGATCCACTTAGCAGAAAGATATGGGGGCATGGACTTGAGTGCAAAAAAAAAAAAAACAAACCCATAACAGCAAACCAGCAATCTTCCCAAACATTTTGTGGAAATAGTCTGTCTGCCCTTTTCCACTTGATATCCAAGAAACTCTATTGTTCTTTTCAAATTCCTAAGAAGGATAAAACTGAGGCAGTCTTCAGTTTTCAAAGTCATCAACATCTTATAGAAGAAAAAACAGGAAAGGGCTTGCCTCTAAAGTTGCCTTCTGTCTTTCTTTGCAGCTGTTCTATCTCCTTAAAGCTGCAAAAATGGTGTTGTAAAAATGGCTTGACTGGGCTTCTAATGGATAGCATCAAGGTGAGATAGAAGAAAGCAGTGGCACAACCTAGCTCCAGATTAGAAATAGTTATATATCAGCTATTTTYGGCATCTAATGGGGCACAAATGCTGAAGTGGGTAAAATTAATTGATGTTCTCCTGGGCATTTTTAAATAGTTGTTTGTGTAGCAGTGAAGAACTAGTCTTTTATTTTCAATCTGTGCCCTTCATAAAAACTCTCAGGAAAGAGGAACTATGTAACAAGATCCCTAGTTGGAAAAGTTGCCCTCGCAGTATCTGGGAGAACAAAAGTTATTCAAGACATGCTGCAAAATCTCTCTTTTCTGCCTAAAAGCTGCTGACAGAATAAAGGAGGAACATTGCTAGCTGCTGATGTATTTTATAGCAAGCATATACTGTTATTCTTTTATCTGTTTTCTTACGAAGTGAAAAAGGAGGAAGACAAGGGAGAGAGTACTGGATTCTAGCACACATGAAACTAAACAAGAGACAAAGGCAGACTGAGGAAAAATAGAATGGTTTTGAATTCATTCTTGTGGAATATCCAGTGAAGCATTTGATACAGTATCACTGGGTTGTAGGCATTCAGCACAGGAATGAAAATCAAATTGAGCRAGTAACAAAACTCTCTTGCAGCACTTACCTTTGATTGATGTGCTTCAGTGCAGACAGYTTTACCTGTATCCTGATCTCCCAGTATTAGGGTCACATCATTACACCTTGTGGTACCAGTCCCTACAGCCTACACTTCTCCATGAAAAAAGAAAATTAAATTATTACTCTGATGGCAAGAAAGAGTTAAATGCCTAAKACTGTAGCTAACATTCTGTGTTTCTAGTTGCCTAAACTTTATTTCAAACATCTGTTCCCTGGCATTCGCTCAGTTCCAAGCACTATTAGGCTGATAGCTGTTTGTCAAAGCACAAAGGGAGGAAGTATGAAACACAGTTAAAAATATAAAATAAGAAAAATTATGAATAAACAAATCATACATAAAACCAGAACATCTACATATTCCCTGTCAGGGAGCAGGGGGAGGTTAGGGAAATAAAAGTAGTTTTAATTTTCTCTAGATCTGCAAATTAATTGCACATATATATATTTATTAAACAAGATTTTTTTCTGCTTTGTTTTTGACACTTTAGTCCTATTCTCTCATCGGTTATTGTTTTAAAGATAAATRTTCATTGATGAAGTGTAGTAATACCATAACAATATGTGTTTYTCTTTAAAATAAGGCTATTTTTGGTCCAGTTATAAATTAACTATTCGATTGTCAGCTTGGGTCCTCTTTCTCTGTGGCATATTTGAGATTAATTATAGATAAAAACCAATATTGACCCACAGTTCTTACCGTTGGCAAGGGATTTTCTGAAGTGACTGTGTGAAGTACATGGATGAAGTGATGAAATGATCTTATCTCTCTTCCCAGTACATTCTTTCAATTCAGTGTCACCTTTTCTTTTTCTTTTTTCCCCAGTAAATGGAGGCTTCATAGTACAGAGAAGTACTGTCTGTGGGATTGCAAAGGGATGGGATAAGGGAAACCTGGTTTGGTGAATCAGTGCAGAAGTGTTCATAATATTTTTCCTTCAGAAAACAGAGGAATCATGCAATGGCAATTTCTGGGGAATTCAAATATGAAGTTCCGATTCTTAAACGCCAAGGATGATCTTTTCACAGGCCATGAAGAAACAGCTCATGCTCCTGTTTCTGAGGATCCCAAATGATGCTTACTGTTGGGTAACGGATTTTGGCAGATGTTGAAACTGTGAATTGCTGGTATGAAACTTCCTTGAAAACACATATTCTGTTGTTTAAACATTATTATACTTGGACAGTCTCTTCTTATGTCTATCCTATGTTCTAGATTAGACTCTCAACTTGTTTTCTAACCCCACAGCTGTGCACAATGGCATATCTCTCTCCTATTTGGAATAACCTTTTGTATATAATCCCTTTCCTAGTCTTCTCGCCTTTTATATTTTTTCTTTTTTCTTTCTGACAGTGATTCTAAGACTCCTACTCTTACATTTTACTTTTTTCTTCAGTTATTCCAGATATGACCTTTCATTAGAACCTTTAGCAGAGTTGAATAAAAAGGTATAATTCYTTGCCTTTTGTTATGTACACAAAGCTCATTCTAAAGAATGCCTTTTAAAATGTCATTTGTCTTATTTTCAGCACTTATCTTTGTGATGTGTGCATTCCACTGTGCCAGAATTTTTTCTTCACTGCAGTTTTCAAGATAATTGTTGCCCAACATAAATTTTTATACAAGATTTTCCCTACTTAGATTAGTCCTTTACACTTGTAATTATGGCACTTATTGTATTTATAATTTCTTCAATTTATAAACATAATTTGAATTTCTATCCCAATTCCAAAGTCTTTATTTTCTGGCTTGGTGTCATACCCAGTTTTAAGATATGTACTTTCCTGTTCCATTGTTTATATCATGGTCATAAATATTAATTGGATAATAAATATYGAATAGGTGAGATCACTGTGTGAGCAAAATGCTCTCTTTATTTTGAGACTAAACTTAGCAACTAGACTCAATTTTTTAAGTTGATTTGTTTTCTGGTTTTGTTTTTRTTATGCTAATAGGACCACTTGAGCTACTATCACACTAGAATTATTTTGATAACGAATATAAGTGTTACTAAAGTCAAAAGAGATTGCATCTACTTTTTCCTGTGTCTCCTAAGAAATTTTCCCTATTCATAGGAAACAAGACCGTTTTGAATTAAATGTGGCAATGACTAACAAATGTTGGCAGTTCATTATTACTTGATTATTCTTGAGGTTCTTTCAAATTGATTAATTTTCTCCTATTATTTTTACCAGCATCAATATTCTGTTGGGCTTATAACTCCTCTAAGCTTTCTTCTCACTACTCCCTCCTCTTTCCTCTAATGGATACTGGGTTTTTTGCCTTTTTTCAGTCCACTGAGTCCTTACAAGTCATCCAAGAAAACTGTCTAAACTGGTTGCCTTAAGTGATTTTCATCAGGGAGTAACTTGAAATATCTAAGATATTTTAGTATAATTGATCTGTTTTTTCATTGTAATATTGCCTCTTTTCTTCATCCTTGTTATCAGTATTAACCGCAGTAAGTGACTGATCTGATCTACCRTCTGTAATACAGGATAAAGAACCAAACTGAAGCAAGAACATTTTGGCTTTCCCTATCCCCTGCAACAACTCTCCCTCTCCCTTTGACTAACAAGCCCTTCTTTCTCTCATCTTTTYATTACATCTAATGCATTTCAGAGCATTTTCTGATTGCCTTTCATGTTTTCTTCCGGCTGAATATYATTTTGTGCAGTAGGCTTTTGTGCCTATCCCTCCATCACAGGCTATTCTTCTACATTGTTTTTTTGGCGATGAGTCTTTGTTTCCATGGTATACAACATTCCTCCCTCCTCCCTCCACTTCAATCACTGAAGAGCTTCTGCTGGAGTTGGTGTCTTACCATGTCCATCAGCCATTTTCTGTAARAGGATACGTCATCATCAGACTTTGCAGACTTATTATAATCAACAACTTTTGCATTAAAGAAGATCTAAAAATCTATTATTAAACAAATGATTGCATGAACTGAGTCAGTAATTCCCCAGGCTGCACCAGAAAATTATTTTAAATGATTATTCATAGTGTATATTCAAACATCTATTAAAACATGATATGGCAGACACACATCAGCACATATTCCATAAAATGAAGTAGTTCCTCTAACATCAGCAAACAATGGTTGATATTAATTCTCATGAATGAATGTAGCCTTGATCATGGCTCAAGCCTCGCAATGTGCATACTCTGTGTAATGGAAAGGGTGAAAAAATAGTGAAAAGAATAAAGAGATGCACATTGCAACCAGTCTCTGAACATCACCTTTGACCAAGATTGTAAGACAGGGCACTGACCCAGGTGGGCCTATGGGGATGTTTAATTTGTGTTTTCCCATGAGAATCTTTGGAATCTCAAAGGACTCAAGACATAAGCAAGTATTGATAGATCGTTTCTGTTTTGTGGTTTATCATTTGCAACCAAATTCAGAAGAGAGCAATGAGTTATAGAAAATCCACCCTTATTTTCAAAATACCTTTTAAAAAAGTCTCAGCCTCAGTGTCAGTCTGAAAATGTGTTACCCTACTTCAGTAGGTCCACAGTGCAACCATAGCTCCTGAATAAATACAGCAATTAGTGATACTTATTCAAGTGCAGAACAAGCCAAGAAAAAGATGAATGAACAAGACTGTTAGACAAGAGAAAAGAGTTGCAGTCAGACTATAATGCAGAGAGTTGGTGAAAAATTTGGTGTTGCTGCTCCTGAGCAGAACTGGATGATCTGCCATGTAGAGCCACCAGAGGTTTCATTTTCTGTAATGGAAAATTCTCATGGTTTTGCTGATGACTCAGTTTGAATTGCTATGAACTCTCAGCAATTTCAGAGGCCCAGGGGCACCACTCTGCTCTCTGTAGCTGGTCAATGATTGCCTTCATCACCTAGCAATTCTCATTTTGTATTGYAGCAAACCACTTCTCATTTTCCTGGCTCGGTGGCCAGCCACTGCAATATTTGCTATAGTTCTGCCAAAGCAGAYGAAACAAGACTTCTTTTTAGCTCTGACAGAAGAATTACACCAAYGCTGCAACAACTGTGTTTGTGGCCATTTCCAGCAGAGACACTGGTAAACATAGAGGATCAGAGCATGGATGTTACAAGAATGATTATCAGGATTTAAAAGCTGCCAAAAGAGTAATTTTCAGTAAAAGAAGCTTCTGCTTGAAATATGAAAATATTACTGGCAACTGTCACCTCAAAAKGTGCTGTAGATACATTTCACAAAGAATCAGCTGTTTGTTCAACACTGATGTGGCTGGTACAAACAGTGCATCTTTTGTCACAGAAGATAATATGCCCACAGTGCACCAACTGAAGGTGTTCATAACTTTATCATGTCAGATGCAAGCTGTTACTGATTGATACTTTAGCCAATGAAAAGACTCTGACAATAGACATGGCTTTTTCACCTACTCCCTCTTTTCTGAATTGATTGATGAACATTTTCAATTAGGAAGAAAAAGACCCAGAATTTTTTTTTTTAAATATTTTGCTTTGTTTTGTTTATAGTGGTAGGCAATTTTAGCAATAGTCATTCTCCAAACAAGAAGAGGGCATGAAAGTGACTGAAGCATGGCTCCATCCAGAGCAGRAATTTTTGGACCTTTACCCCACCCAACCATCCTTTTATACTAAGTATTGTTAGGACATGTGACAAGAGTTGTTCCTACACACAGAAAGGAGCACAGAGGGAAAGTGGCAAGTAAGGAAAACCAAATAACACAGAGAAAGACAGGAGTAGCTGGCCCAGGGCATTCCCGGAAAACATCAGCCTCTTGGGTGGAARTGACTCCTACCACTGTAGATCTCTGGGAGAGCTACCAGGTAGATTGTCTAAACCAGCTATTAGCAGGATTTACTCTGTATGTGTTTTTAATGAAAAAGAAAATAGACAATGTAGCAAAAGTGTGACATATTTGATAAATACTTCAGATTATAGGTGAGCAGATAAAACAGAAAATGTAAGCAAGCAAAATCTATTTGCACCAATAGGAAAAAATAAGGTATCTAAATACATCAAAAAAATACAAAAATACCCTTGAAAGTTACAATTATGGCCAACTTGAGGCAAAAATGTGTTATTAATATAATAAAATTTTTAACTCCTTTTTTATTTGTGTTGAAATGAAACGGCTATGCTTAAAAGGATAATTTTTAAAAATTGTTTACTTTGTTGGAAAAAAATCCTAAATGAAAAGCCTTGCAGATATGTAATTTTAATTCTGAAATAAGAAAAGAATATATAATTTTTTATCTTCAGGCAACCCAAAGGCTTGAAATTCTTATTTTTTGACTATTATTGTTCCCACTGAGATGGCATTTTTGGTGGATTTTTTTGTTTGTTTGGTTTGATTTTGGTTTTGGTTTTTCCCACTAAKTTTTAGCCATCTAAATATTTACTTGTGCTCATGCATGCATTCAAAATTTCCAAGTCCCAAAGATAATATTTTTAATCACAGGGATCATGTTTTCATACAGAAGAAAACAAGAMTAACCAGGCTTCCAATTCCGCAAAATAATTTTTACTGTGCAAGGGAAAAGGACAGAAGTCAAAGAGAGAAGTGGGGAGAAGTTGCTCTCCACTGCCATGCTACAATAAGTCAAAGAATGGACTTAATTTTTGCTTTTATTTCAGATAAATTCATAGTGTTTTGACAGCCTTTAGTAGCTAAAAGCACTAGAAACTAATGTCTTGGTTGGATCCTCAATGAAAAACATTCAGCCTAACATTTTCTGAGCAGTTGGAATAGTTACTGTAATTGTTTTATAGCCCTGTGGTAAATTTATCATTTTTCTCATGGCTCAGACASGGATTTGCTGATCTCTGTTTGAAGCAAAGGCAGGTGCTTGATGATRTGGGAGGAGTGCTATGCTCTTATATTTCTCTCTAGTTTTTCCTCTTTTCATGATTTCTTTCCTCTTGATAAACCAACTCACACCATGCCCTGAGRCTTGACTTATGCTGGAATGTGTCTCTAAGAAAATATCTTGAGCAGATGTGTTTTTTGTTCTTAGAAAATGTTCAGCTTTACTCTGAAGTGATACAAAAGCCAGCTCATCTTTGCAGAGGAAGGTACTGTCTGCTCGGGTGTCTAGAAGTTTGGTAAAGGTTTCTACACTTCCTTCCTGGAGCTGCTGCACCCTTTAGTGACACTGAAAAGATGTGGGAGAAAGTCATGGTCCTCTTATAATTCCATGATAAGTAATTTTCCATAACAAGGACTTTATTCAATGTAAGCAAATGGTGCCATTTTAATTGGGGTTTCATCAAATGACAGAACTTAAGCCGATGAAATCTGCCAGAGTACATTCTTATTTCATCATGATAGAAAGTGCTTGGTTTACTTGCAGATGATTTGGCTTGAAAATACAGCTTTTGAATCATGCCTTTCATAAATGTTATTAAGATCTTAGGTAGGATATTTCTATTTCCCCAGGAGTTGGATATATGGCATGAGGGAGTCTGTCTTTCAGCTGTTTATTCCAGTGGTAGCCAATCATGCTTAGACTTGTCACTTTAAGAACTCTAAAGTTCTCCTCCAAATAAAAATATATTTTGCTTGTCTAAAATGCCAGTGGGGAAAGAGCTACTGAAATGTCTCTTTCTCCTATGAATCTAATAAATACCAACCTTCATTCAATATTTTCTACTCTGAACAAGGTGAGGAGTTGCTGCTGAACATCAGACAATTAGAGCAAGTCAGCAGAAGAAGAAATTTCAATAGTGGTTGGTTCAGAGGTGAGGGGCAAAGACCACACTTTGCATACAGGAGCAGGAGGACTCCTGCAGCAGCACAATTGCCAGTGTCCYATCGTGATGGAGATGAGGGTACCCYRTGGAGTCAGGTGCTACCAGGTGGAAAGAACTGGATGTAGCTTCAAGAATTACATCAGCATAACTGGGCCAAGCTTTAACCAGCAGTTCCCTTACTCTGCAGAAGGATCTTCCTCAGTGAAACATTTGCTGTGTTGAATGCCATAAAAATATATAAATTCAATGACTCAGATTAAAAATTCAGAACTTCTGTCTAATGTTTCTGYTAGCATGAGGATATATAAGTATTTTTATTTTAACAACCCTATGCAAAAATCTGTTGTTTTGGGGTTTGGAAGGTTCCTGCATGGCTTTCTTAGTAAAGCAGATGGCCCACATATCATGATAAAAAGAGAAATAGTGGAGTGAGTGGTGCTTGTTTGCTTTTTTCAAAACCTGAATGAAGAAAATGAAACTTTTGAAAAAACTTAAGAAATAGTACATATCCAATAAAAACCTAGAAATCTTCCCTGGCAGTATTCAGATGCTCTAAACACTGTGTTAGAGGAAGTACTTTCATAGGAGTTTCTTTCTTTTCAGGTCAGGGACAGAAGTTTTCCACTGCCCATGCAATTCCCAGCTCACAGCAAGCACTCTGTGGCTCTGTCTATTATTCTGAATAATGAATAAAAGCAGGAACATGATGTATTTTTGAATTATGTCATTCCCACCGAGGTGAGTGTTAGCTACACTGAAGTAATGTTTACAAAGTAAAAGGCAGCTTTGTCCTAGATCTGAGAAAAGCCTAGACAAAAGGTGAATTCTGAAGGTCTCTCATATAAAGGGATTGCAAACCAGTTTAGATAGGGTTTAATTTATTCACAAGGCAAAACCTTTCCTGTCTTTGGATAGGACAGCACTAGCATTCACCTTGGCAAGCTCCAAGGCAAAGAACCTAGATAAAATAATTTCAGAGCTTGTATTTTATAGATTCTCTTTTGGAGTTAGATCATACAGAATTATGATGTTGGACCCTTCTTCCTGGCTCACTCTCTGATCAGCTGTTTAGTAAGGTGGATGCCTACACATCACAGCCAACTCTAGSACCTGYAGTAGTTAAACATATTGACTGTGGRTTTCCTAACAAAATAATCTGTCCTGAACTCGTCTGTTTACAAATAAATATTGGCAGGATATCTRTTGCACCTGAAGTTTCTGTTTGCATCCAGCACGCCTGGTAGCACTGCATTTATTTCAGCTTGAAACAGTCTCTCGGTCCAGATGAAGCCTGAAAAAACAGTCCCATACTATTAGGAACTGAGGACAAGCTGYGTCTTTGCTGGAATCAGAGCACTCTTCATATTTAACCATAGCAAAAGACACAGTTYAAAGCTGTTTATGGAACTGACCTCTTGAGATTTCCCCCCTGAATTTCCTTGGTGTACAATATGAGCTGTAGTTAAGAGGAGTGATGCAGATTCTGCTGCAGCTCTGGGAAGCACTGAAAGAACACAGGGTGGCTATGGGTTCAGCCCTGGCAGAAATTCCAAGGAAAATTGTGTTCCACAACAGTGACAGACTGTCCCTTCCTCTTCCTAGCACCTATTTCTCTTGGAAACAAACTGTTCAGAAATTACTATTATACAAGCAAGTGTTGCAGTTTCAACTACGTCATTATTTATTATTTGGATTTAGTGAAAAAACAAACTTTTCCAAAAGAAAAAGAATGTATGTGAAATAAAACCAAAGTCAAAATCTTCAGCATAATATCAAAGCCTTATGAAAATACTGAAAATAAGGTTTTGCTCACCACCCAACACAATCCACTAATCCTGGTTTCCCAGAAGAGCCTTGTAGAAAAAGGTGTCTTTTTTAGCATGACCTAGAGGTCAGCTAACTCTAGCTTTGTGGAAGGAGGGGAMAAGCAAGTTCTGGAGTTCAGAACCTTTTGGCAGAACACTCTGTCTCAGCCCCTCACAATTATATCAGGGCTCTGTTAATACCTCAGGCAATTTCCACTGCCATGCTATTCACCTGAAAAAAAAAAAAAAAAATCTGTGAGAAAAGGAGACTTCCAAGAAGCATGAAATAAGTGTTTATGGGTATAAGCAAAATGCATTATTTTTCTATGGCTAATATTGGTTTAGCACCCTGCTATTGCTTGTTATGAAAAATGACGGTCATTAATTAAATATTACTTACACAAAACCTTTGTACTAGAAAATGTATGGTTATCCCAAAACAGAGATTTTGTTTATTCTTTATATTATGGTAACACCTAGAGGCCAGAGCTCCACTGTGCAAGGCACTGCACAAACATGCACAAGGGGCTGGCTYTTGCCTTGAGGAATGTATTGTAAGTGTAAGCAGCAAGTGAGTAACGCAGCCAAGTAGTTCTTGATCAGTACAAGAACAAGCAAGATGCTGGTGGTCAGTATGAGAAAAGGTGATAACAGTCACTCATCTGTTGAGCTGTAGTTGGGCTTTGTAAAACCTGTGTCAGAGAAGACTTCCCAGGATTTATTTGGAGGAATCTTTTGGACGCTAGATGGGCTTTGTGAGGAATTACATTGAACATGTGTGTGTTGGATGTATACACTACCATTCCTCATTAGCCTCAATTTCTAAATATTTTGATAGGATTTCATTATCTTTTCATCAGTGACTAATAGTCCAGGAGTTAAAAATGGGCCTAAAGATGGTAGTGCCTTATATAACCAGTCAACATTTTACATATGTCCTGAAAACTGAGAACTCTGGGTTTTAAGGGCTTTTTTTTTTTTTTTTTTTTTTTTTAGAATATTACCTAACATGTCTGAAGAAAAGTTATTGGCAGTGTTTTATAGCCTTAGAACTATATTGTCCCCCTCCTTGGTCCTCATGTATTGAGTTGGTGACAGAAAACATCAAGAATTATTATGGTTTTGAAAGAAGCCATGAACTCATGGAGAACATTACTCCTGGTATCTGTTGGAACTTCACAGAAGGAGATGCCCTCCTACTCTCAGCTGGAGAATGTTATCAAACCTGATTGTGACTTAGGACATGGGGTCAGCTTTGGGGGCTAAGTGTTAGTATTGGATTTGGTTCAAGTACTGAGCCAGTTGTAGAGAGAGATAGTCAGTGACTATCTTTTTTTATTTTTATGTAACAGCTGTGAGAGCCTCCTTGGAAGTGGGTAACATTTGGCTGGTGAGATAGCTGTGGAAAAGTTGCAAGTTTTGTGGTATTTATCACATGCCAACATTTTGCTCTGGCAGCAAGTCTTCTGTGGAGCATTTTTCTTCTCATTATCAATGGCACTGGACAGCTTTCTAATGTCTTCCCTGAACAATTTCCAAAACTATCTGGTTGGCTGGGAAATACTCAGTGATACACAAAGCTCACATATGCCAGCTGTTGACCCATCTGTGGTGCCTGGCACATGTGGCTCTCCTGACATGGACAGGCATGGGATGGAAACTGCAGCCCACAGCTTGGGAGGACGGTCACACCATGTCACAAACAGCCTCAAAACAGCACTGGCTTGTCATGTGTCACCTACAAGTCCCACCTCACWTTGCTTGCTGCAATGAAATGGTTAAAGAGCAGAAAGGTTAAGAACTCAATTTTACAATGTAAACACAGTCAGACACCCAAAATAGGTGATAGAGATCTTTGCAGTGTATGTTCAGCTCCTTTCTTGTCCAGCAGTGCTGTCTAAATTCATTCATCTCTTTTAACTCATCTCTTATCTCTTCTMAATTATAATTTCTATTTCTACACTGTTATATTTCCACTACAAACAGCTGGAGAAACCTTCCTCYGAAATCCTCACAAATTGATTTCAGCAGTGGAGTCACTATGAAATGTGCAATCACATATCTTGAGAAATCTTGAACTGGTCCTGCTAGCCATTGGCAGAGGTATCTTTCTAGTCTCACTGCTTCAGACTTAGCCTTGCTTCAGTAACATTTTTTTCTGATTGCTTATTTTTCAATGTTTGTTCTAAGTACAAAGTTGGAAAATGTCAGATGAAGAGATGAGACAATACAATTACATTAATTGTATTAAAAAGAGTATGAACAATACAAGCTACATTTTTATCACACATAATTGAGGGTTATTGACTGTACATGTGCTTCTGATGTCAAACCTGATGAGTCCTGGAGAAGGCCAGTACAAAAGTAAAAACTGCATTTCAGGCAGCAAAACTATGATGCACAGTGAAGGCAGCTGGAGATATGATTATCTTCAATGGCATATTATTCCTAATGGAAAGTTAAATTTCCAGACATTGCAGTGAGGAGGGCAGCAAGACTGTCCCACCGACCCTTGGTGAAAGCAGCAGTCTCCTTCACCCTCATGCTTCTCTGTGCTCACTCCAGATGTGAGTTCATGACGCTTGCAGATTAACACCCACACTAGCTCCAAAACTGAATGCTGTTCTTCAGGTAGATTTATAGATGCAGGTGGATGCCTTTTCATATTGTATTGCATRGTGCAAAGCCTTTATGTTTAGCCTGGCAAAATTGCATCACAGATTCTGTAGACCTAATAGTGCAGCTTTTATGATTTCTTGTTCTGAAGGGGACCCCTTCAATCTCATGCACTGTCAAACAGATTTCATTGTCCAAATCTCACTTTGTTTTCAAGCATTAGTTTATATGTCATGTTTTGTGTTCATTTAGGACCCAGAGGCACCTCCTTCAAAAGCTGTAAAATGGCTTTTACTATTGGGGACCACGAATAAAATCTCTGCTTTGAAGACAATAGCTCTTATTCCTTCTTCCTGTTATGGCACTGGCAAAGCAGTGGGGAATCAGTCCCAGGAAATGCCATTTCATGGTGCTTTTTGTTCTCCCAGACTTGAGAATCAAAGAACCGAGGACAGAATAGAGTGACCTGGCTCTTTTGTGARTAAAGCAGCACAGTGCATCACCAAGCTATTAGTGAAGTGACTAAGAGAGGCAATTTAATCAAATGTGGTTTGTTCAGAAGCTCACTTACCTAGTGCTGGCATCTTCCCTAATATTTCTGTGAGTAACGTTCAAATCCTGACTGCAAAGGGAACGATGTATTATTTGCACTGGCTGATAACTTACAGATGAAAATATACTTTTATCATCCAAGTGAAACCATTTTGACTCCACAAACCAAAAAGATAAATTTTCCTAAATGGCTATAAAATTTTTTTTCATTGAGTATCTGTTTCACAGTTCTCATTGCTTACACTCTTACAACCTGCAAACTTTTCTCAGTGAAAGACAATGTCTGCAGTTACCAGACTTTAACCACATACTTTACACAGTTCAGTCAAGAATATCTACAATTTTTTTTTTGTTTTCTATTTAGCAAAGGCCTGACAGAAGCCATTTCCTGGTAATAAGGATTAAAGCCAATACTCCTCCCAAACACAGCCATTCAATATGTGAAACATGTTTTGTTGTTGTTAAATCAAAACTGTTTTGTTTTGGACTTGTTCATAAATGTGGAGCATTGTGCAAATTTGACAGTTCCAGGAAAAACTCTTGAGTTATTCATTGGCAGGAGTGCAATAGTTTTCATCCCCTTGGTGAATTAACCCAGGTGGTCAGGACATTGATGAAACACACAGACTTCTCATTCCCTACAGAGAGGGGACACAGAGACACAGCAAGATCCTCTGTGCCAGGCCCTCTGAGGTTCTGCTGCTCAGTGAGACCTCAGATTGTGGCTTAATATTTGCCATGACACAACAAGTAAATAAATACCTTGGCACAAAGCCTGGGCCCTGTCAGCACTGCCCCTGCTACAACCTCCTGCTCGAAATGCAGAGCTATATCATCTTTCACATAAAGCCAGTTCAGAGGAAATAACCTAGGATATGTTTAATTTCCTTCTTTGGCTTTTCAATGATGTCACCTAGATAAACCCCAAATCCAGAGACCTTCACTGACAGCATTAGGGCAAAGTAGCTGTGAGGGCTGTTACTTGTCAAAGTCATTTAATTTATAATGATGTGCTTCATAGTTGGTCTGTGCAAAATCAGCTTAAGCAAAAGGCTTCTATCTGTGTTATTTCCCCTAAATGCTAAAGTGTGGAACTGTTACAGCAGCTGTTTAATGAAACATTTCACAACCATGAGGATTTTCACTCTAGATAGGAGCCCCAGTGCTGAGTCTTTTTATCCCTTCAGTGCTGTACATATTCCTAAGCATTCCTGCTGGAAAGGAAAATACTATCTAAAATGTATTGGCAAGAGGAAAGCATTTTTTATAACTAGTTTTCTCCAGCAATAATTATTGAGTTCAGCTATTACAGTGGTGGAATTGGATTATTTCTGCTGAAGAGGTGTACATGGTAAAGAAGGACAGAAGGTGACACCAAAAATGTGGATATATATTGAAATAAAACAGCAGAAAGAAAAGAGCAGTATCCAAGGAATTATACTGATAAGAGTTACCCATTCAGTGTGACCTATCAATGGAGGAAAAAAAAATAAACAGTGGAACTTGGGTAATTAGCTAATACTGTTGGAAATCTGTGRTTCTGGAAGTCCTTCCCTCTCAACACCTTGGATTCAGCTATTTGAGAGGAGGTTTTCAAGACTCAGAAATCTTGCACAGCCTCAGCACTCTGCAGATGATGAGGTCCCCAGGGTGCACACCAGTGACCAYCTGCCTCTCAGTCTATACAGTGAATGTCTTTGGGGTGTGAAACTTATATTAAGGGATGTGACAAGGAAGATGAAAAGCAATAGCACACAAATAGAAAAGTGTCCTTGGATTATCCTTCTGGCCCCAAATCTCTGAGTCTGTGAATCTCTCTCTTGGGAAAAAAAAAAAGGTTCTCTGGTACCCCATTTCTACCCTTTTTGGAAAGTATTTAATTTTTTAAGACATAAAATTGGGGTTTTTCTTTTTTCATTCAGAATGTTAACCTTTCAAAATCAACGGGAAGCACAACATAACCCACTATGTCAATTCTATTTCACCTCTGATGGCTATTTATARTTGCTACTCAAATAAGAAATCTACTTCTGACCTTTGATGCTGGAATATACTTGAAATTCACGCCTCACTGTGCTGTCAGCTCCTTTTCATGCACACATTTGTATGTGTGCTAATAAATATGAGTTTGGGAGGAAAAGCTCCAGCAGTGAAATCCAGCTTGTGATTTTGCTGTGAGGCATGCTTGCAAAAAGCTTATATAGAAACTGAAGGAGAATGATTTATCACTKAGAGCAGCTTTGAATATGACATCACTGCTTATAATTGACATTAGCAAGAAATTTTAATGTCAGAGTCATGCATATGACAGTGTCACTAAAATTTAAGTAACTCAGAGATGCACATTTTAATTAGTGCTCTTTGTTGAAACTTATTTTGCCTGAAACTGTGTAACAGTTTATTTTTAATATTACCCAGGCTACAATTTTGTTATGACAATACATGGCATTTCAGTCTGTGTGCATCAAAAGAAACCAATGGCCTGTATATTCCAAAGAGCACAATACTATGAAATGAACTCAGCTATCTCAGGCTCTACATGTTTTTGCTCAACATCTCCAAAATAATATACCAATCAAAGAGAAATTATTTATACAGGTGATGCTTGGAAGACACTGTGAGATAATGGGATGCATTGAATCCTTTTGTCCTCACAGCAAAGGCTAGGGTTGTTCCCTAGTCTTAGTCTAAAGTGAATATGAACAGTAATTTCTGCTGAGGCACAACCTAAGCAGTAGTTGCTAACAATATATCTCAATCTTATATCTGCTGCATACCAGAGATAAAAATCTTTATATCAATCACACTATAACATGCTCACTGAATATTAAGACTAAAGTAAATTCAGAAAAGAATGCCAATTAAAATAAAACAATAAAGTACTATGCTTGCAAGAGAGTGTTAATCTGCTAGATTTTGAGATACAGAGAAGAAGGTTATTTAATGATAGAAGGTGTGTGTGAATAGGCAAGGGTTTGAGAAGAGAATATCTTTCTTTTACCTGGAAGTTGCCAGTGTAATTGCTGCAGGAATCTATCCATTATGACTGCAATATTCAGGCACTGAGAACACCTCTAGAGCTTTCGGCACATAAGGACAAAATTATCCATGGCTGCAGYCTGAATGTAAAATGGTAGGAACGGGGATGTTTTCATTCTCACTTTTCTGTGTCTTCTTCGTGCCAGATTCAAATGAAAGCCATTATTGTCTTTCAGGGCAAAATAATGTTTTAAAAACTAGGCATACTGTCTGTCCCTTTTAAAAACTCACATGCACTTATGTAAAAATGCTTCAGTGGAGCATAGCACCAAATACCTCTAAAATTACTGTTGTGGTAAAGAACTAATTTTTAAGCCATTTTCCTGTAATGACTAGGAGTTGAAATAGTTTTGATGAAAAAAAAACATTAAAATCACTGCCTTTTAGAGAAGTATCTGAGTCCATGTATAGTTTGGTGCAAGGATGGTGGTGACTGAATTGTTCTTGCAACTTTAACTGTCAAAGAACTTTAAGCATTTGAGATAAGAGAAAAACCCGTCATTTTGAAATAACTTCTGCTTGATTTGGCTCAGTATAATGTCAAACCCACTGTTTTTCCCTCTGAAGTATTTATATTTTACTTTTATATTTGGCTTTGGAAAAGGGAAACTCAAAACCAAATATGTTTTCCCCTAAACATTTTCTTATTTGGATCCAAATAAGAATGTTGAATTCATCAGGCTTTGGATCAAGCRTTGATTTCTCTAGGGTGAGAGCAGCTGGCTGGGGCTGGTTGTGGCTTGCACAAAATGTTGCTGGGTGCAATCTCAGTTCAGGTGCAAACAGATGAACAGACACACGAGCTGATACAGGTGGCAGGGCAGGCACTCGAGGAGAAGTGGTRTTGCCAAGAGCTGAGAGCCTGAACTCTTACCTCTAGGGAAGGGTGTGCAGGACAAAGATAAGGCAGAAATTATCTGGTAGTTTGAGAAATACAGAATAATTTTATTTCATTCTGAGAACAAACCCAGAGAGTTTYTGATTGTATCAGCCCAGACTCTTCTACATACCATCTATTTTACTTTCAGGGGAGTTCTTCAGGTCTGATTGAAGTGCCCTCACTGTCCCATTGATCTTATTCCACTGTGTATAAAGTACTGACATTCTTATGCAAAAGTGGCTGAAATTAATATCAATGACTCCATAAACTGGTAGCTAGGACATCTGTGAGGGGCTCTGTCTCAGATTTGCTCTTGGCTGATTGTGAGCAGGTGATGTAAAAAGATTCCAAACCCCAAGGAAAGGTCCACRGTAATGTATTCCTAGGGTAGCATGAGCAGGTGTTCCTTGATCTCAGTTATTGGAGCTATTTGATTTTGAATAAAATATTTTAAATATTAATCAGGTCAGAGATTCCCTGGGAATGGTGCTGCAGCCTGGCAGGTAGAGCTTGCTTGAGAGGTGGAATATCTGTGTGCAGTGAATTTTTAATAATGTTATGTGCGGTCAAAGAGACACACWAAGAGAGTTTAAGAGGCCATTGTCATTTTGCCCTGGAGTGCCAGCATTCAGGTCATTGTGACAGCTTTTCCCAGGCAGGTGGCAGCTATACTGACCCTTGTCTTGGCTKCTGTGCATGATCTGCTGGCTAATTAGTTAAAACAGGCTGACAAATTTCTTCCCTTGTTGTCCTGAGACAATCAGCAGAAAGCATTGTACATCTGGGGAATAAGAATAAWTTTTTTCATCTGTTTCTTCTAGTTTTTATTAAACTCTTTCATTTATAAAAGGAAAAAAAATATGCTGAAGCATGGAAAAAGATGGACAGATGAGCCCAAGCATGCCTTTTGGATTAATAAACCTATATTCAGAATATTTTCACTTGATCCATTGTTTTTCACTGAAAGAGTAAAACATGCATCCGTTATGAGTGACAAAGCCATATGTTTTATATTTCAGTGCTTGTTTTGAGATCTTGACAGAAAATACTTGATCTTGAGGGTCAAGGATGTGTGGCTAAAAATGAAAAAAAAWATTACTAAAAATTGGAATGTATTTTTGAGTGCTGTAGGACCATCTTGGTTCTGTTTTATGATCCCTTATCCTTCATATCCTCTGGCTGAAAACAATTATACTTGGTATAATTTTTCATTCCTTTCTTGTGGCTTGTTTTATCCATCTCCTTACAAGTTTAACTATCCTATTCTTATTTGTCTATTTTCAGTCTTTTGTTATCTGGAGCACATAATTTCTCCTCTTTCCATAATTCTTCAGCTGCCTTCATCTAGACCCTGTGACCTGGATCCTGTATTCTAACTAAGCACACACCACTGGTTTTAAACAGCATCCTACAATTTCATCATGGGTTTTTGTCATTTCTGTGCACATTCTACTGCTTTAGCTTTTTTGTGAYAAGTGTATACTGAGCAAAGATTTTTACTGAGAAGCCTGAAAGGGTGCTTTGTCATCGATTCAAGCAGGTAATTCAGGTTCCTCTGTTTCTATTTAATATTGTGTGACATACCTGAATACGTTTGTGTAGTTCTGTACAAGAAAAAATATTTACAAAACCAAGCATCTGAGACTGTAGAAATACCCTAATGCTTGAAAACTCTGTTTGGCTTATTTACAGCTGTCATGCCTGGGATGACTGATGAGAAAATAGCAAAAACAAGGTGGAAAAGGTAGGTCAAATGTCAGTGTTCTTGTCTGTTTATAAGAACCAGGGCGTTTGCATGGGCTTATTTTTGTATTACGTCTGTCCCTCTGTCTGCTTAGCACTTTTTATTTGCCACATTACTTGTCTGAGGACTGCAAACTGGCAAGGTAGAAACAGGAGTTTATRAAGCATTTGCAAAGCATTTGTACTAAAAGCATGGTTCAAGGAGAATTCAGTCTTGTTGGGAGTTTCAAGAGACTATAATAATGCAGCTAAGATTAATGTGGCAGCCAAGGAGGAGCAAGATTTCTGTAATTTAGCCCATGAAGTAATATTGAGATGAAACTGGACAAAAGCTATTTAAGCCTGGYTGCTGATGCACTTTCTAATGGTGACATCTATCAGAGTGATACAGTCTCTAGAGGGAAGCAGTAGAAACTCCARCGGTGAATCATTTAAAAATTAGTCTGCTAAACCACTTGAGAATRTAGTAAATTGAAGAGGTCTGTGTTGGCAGAGGACAGCTAAAAAGCACGAACCATGTTCTTTCCAGTTCCCAGTACTGTGAGTCTGGGACAGCTACACCACTATTGCCTTTCACTTATCCAATCCATCCAACCAAACCTGCTCATTTTGTAACACTTGGGAGAGGGMGCAATGTACTGTATTAAATACTTCCACTTATGAGCTACCCATATGTCATGAAATTGATRGCAGTTCCTTTCTTCGCAGTAGAGGAGTTTCTTCTTACACTCTTTTCCATCAATACAAATAATTCAATCAGATCCAGGTGCCAAATAAAACAGGAAAATGTACAGTTCCTCAAAATGTTCAAAACGAACTCTACATGGTGACATACTTCAATGTTTGTAAACTGTATTTTTCAAAAATTGGGTTTGGAATACCCTGTGTAGTCAAAACTAATCTCAGCTTCATTTTCTAGCAACAGCACATAAGTTGAAACAAGACAAAAAAAAATAAATAAACCCTCAAATTAATTTTCACACTGTGTTAAGTTTTCTATTCCTTTATGCTGGAGCAGTATTTTCATTTTATTTAAATTATATTATTCTCCAAATGAAATGGAAATTTTAATTATAGGCAATGGTTTAGGGATTTTGCACACAGCTAATCACCTTTATCTATTGTAGAAAAAAGTAGAAATAAATGTCAGATGGATATAGTGTTAAGTATGATCCMTTCTGAGACCAACTTGTGTATAAACTCTTGTCATCTGTGCCATGAAAAGATGGTGGTAGTTTTTTAACCATGGGTTCACCTGTGGCACAAACCATGAAAAKTAAATCCCAACACTCCTCAGCTTTGTTTAAAGACAGAACCATTGCAAACATTGATTCTGGG
>NW_026623332.1:561420-563260 GCF_030028575.1 Malurus melanocephalus | reverse complement strand
TATACACCTGAGTTTATGTGGAACTACTGCAGAGGATTAACTCTAAGGACCTCCAACCCTGCATACAGGTTGAGGAAATTCCTGTTCATTGAATTCAGCCAGGAATTTTTTTCCAAGGGCCACAGAGTGCTGCACTCCTGCCTCTGCAATGAGCATTCATTATCCAGGATACCAGTTCCCAAAGATCTCACCAGTGCTGGAAAAACTACAGACACAGACATTGCTCTAATCTCTTCTTTAAGAGCTTTTGCMACCTACTTAAAAGTGATGTGCAGGTATAATGAAAAGTTGGACAAGATCAAATAGAGGTGATGAGGAAACTACAACAGTCCTGTGGCTTATCTCACCCGTGCAGAAYTGGGAAGGTCTGATGTACTTTAACTTGTTMAGTAGTTTTAATGAAAGGCTCCAAACCTGCTGCCTCTGTGCTTTTGCTTTTCACATCTTTACATGCTGCCCTTAAGCTTGCCTTTACCTCTATCATTCCCTTTGCCTTAAATAGATTAATTTTACATTTTTCCCATGAGACAAATCTCTTGGYATCTCTCCAGGGCGCAGGATGCTGCAGAAAGGCAGATGTTTTATGGCAGAGCTGCAGAGAGGACACTCTCATCTTTTCATGGGGCTGATGAGGGTCAAATATTCCCCCATGGAGACTGCAAAAATGATGTCTGAAGCTTGACCACGGGCTGGGCTGTGGTCACTAGTTCACAAAAATCTGTGCTCTCAGCTCACCTCAAAGCCAGTAGTGCTCCAATGTGAAAGCAGAGGGAAGAGACRAAAAGCTTATTTTGTTCTTGAGGTTCACTGATGAGGTCTGAACCAAATGTTGATGTTGTGCTGTGAAAACTGTGCTGTGCTGGTCTTAGAGCATTATGTCTTGATCAGCACAGARACCAGTGTCTGGGTGTCACAGATGATTTTTAGATTGTTCAAAGAATCACTGGCAAAGGCAAACAGATTTAATTCAAAAGCAGCAGCATGACAGAGTTCACTGGCAAGGTGCACTCTACCACTTACTAGATTGTTAAAGCACAACGAGGAAAAGCAACAAACAAAAATCCAGAGTCAATCAATCGAAACTGAAATAAGCTAAAAAATATCTATGTGGAGGTGAGGGAGGCAGGGGGAGTGTGTGTGTGAGGCAAAAGGATAGAAAGGGTAAGGATAAGTAGGAATACAGCGTAAAGGCCCAACAGACCTTAATTTAAAATAATTTAAACTTAACAGTAGTTAAACGTAACAGCACTTTAAACTTAACAACACCTTAAACTTGATAGCATTTAATTTAACAACTTAAAACTTYGATTAAAYAATTTAGCAAAGGATTCATATAGGATTTACCRYACCATTACAGTATCYYACTTACARGCCTAACTTACAAATCTCAAGTACTTAAGAATCTAGGAAAAAAGCATTTCTCCCRCATTTTTTCTACCACATACACACTTACATGCTCATAGACATAAAGAGTCTGTACAAGGTACTGTGAATAATTACCCTTGAAGGCAGTGAAATATTCACTTTAGAAGCCTTTGTGTTTTCAGAGTGGGTGGAGAGTTGAGCGTTGAGGAGTGGGGGTATCAGCCCAGGGTCCATTGTGACTTGGTGATGCTGTGAGTAGAGCAAACCCTAAAATTTCTCTGGCTCTGAGGGGCCCYACTCYGAGGGAGGTTTCTGCTCACRGCCTGCTGTGGTCCAGGAGAGCTCCAAGGAATTAATTTTGTACTCCCATGTTTATAGGGACAAAAGAGAGTAGGTTTTATTCCTAACAATGCTTCATTCCTGGCTGCACTATGGGTTGGAAACTTTCTTTGAAAGTGTGAGAACAAAAATGTTA
>NW_026623332.1:509313-561275 GCF_030028575.1 Malurus melanocephalus | reverse complement strand
TAAGCTCAAGAAGAGCTGAGCCCAGGTGTTGTTGGCTGACTGTGAGACCTGATAAACAATTGTCAGATCATAGTGAAGCCTGSAGTGGGGAGGATGCACCACTGCACTGGGCTGCATGGAAAGAGAGACGTCACCCTGCTTTTAGTGCATTTTAAAGTTATACTCTTGAGCTATTCCATACATCCTGCAAAGGGCTCACAGCTTGCTGGGCTGGAATCATTGCAGCATGGTGTCTTTGTGTGCAATCAACACACAAAGATAGTCTATGTTTTCTTTTTTTCCCAGAGCATGTATTCCCCAAAACAAGGGSAATACTGGTGTGTCACATTGCTTAATTAAAAAAAAGATAAATGATGATCAACACTTAGTGAGTCTTGTGGTAAAGTTTTCTCCACTTAACTCCTGGGGAATAAACAATATTATAGGGCAATCAGTTAGTGAGGTTTCTGGTATTATTTGTTCTTTGAAGAAAGAGATTGGGAAGAAAAACTTATGGGCAGAAAAAGAAAAAGATTTGGAGCAAAACGTGTTTTAGAAAACATAGGGGGTTTGTTGGTAAGGCAGTTTTGCAGAAACTGGAAAYTGAGTATATTGGGTAATTGTGCATACATACTTCATTCAGAGAGAAACAAGATTCCTGTAACAAATCTTCCCTTTGCCACAATAACAAAGAAGGGAACCCTGGATCATTTTGAAATATTTCTGCAGGAAAGCACATTAGACCTAATGACTGCACGCTGGGTGATGGAAGACACTTCACTTATCTGGGAAAAAAATGCTTTTTGATGACTTCATTTTTTATTTTTAAAAAACAGTAAAAGTGTCATGTTATAATCTCCCAGAGATACTCCCAGGTGAGCCATTGAATGGTAATTTCATCACACCTAGGGCTTCACGCTGTAATATAACCTGTTGTGCCTTACAGCTTAATCACACTGTGGCATTTAGGAATCATTCATTGTGGCTGGCAAAAAATGTCTTGCAATAACACCATTACCACAACTTACATTTTTAYAGCAATTTTTACTTCTTAGGCAAACACACTGAAGTAGTCTACAAAACATTTTAAGTACATAACAGGCATTGAATCACTGAGCATTGTGGGTCCCTTATGATCTTGCAGCATCCCTTATATAATAAAAGCTTATCACTTTTTCATAATAAGTTACCATAGTTATAAAACATGCATATGTTTTTAATTTAGATAGAACTTTCTTTTCCAGCAGATCATACTGTGTCGTGGATTTGGATACCGAAGTTTAAAATACAAGGGAATTCCTTATATCCTCTTGGAGACTGCCAGTCTGATACCAATCAAAGGTTTTAAAGAAATCCATAACACAAGTTGTGGTAAAAGGAGCTTCTAGCAGGCTGCTAAACTTAACTSAGTCTTCCTAAACTCAGGAGTGTGCAACACACACAATTCAGCATTTAATATTCTTGTTGTCCAAGGAACAGGATGTCAGCCACATTTGGGAAGAATTCAGTGATTGATCTGTCACAGTGGAATACCAAAATGTCCCTTCACAGGTGTGAAATATTGAATCTGCTAAGATTTTTTTTTTTTTGTGTGTGTGTGTGTGTGTCATTTATAAAGCTTTACATGTTCTGGGTACTGCAACCATAGAAAGAGTTTACCATTGTTCATGTTCCTGTGCTGCAACTGCATTAGACTTGCTGTCAGATGGCCCTGTCTAAACTGTCTGCCTTCTCCATGGATTCTGGGATTTCATTTCCTGAGAGATCACCCAGGGCACACTGACATACAACAGGCTTTGAGGCACAACAAACTGTCCTCAATTAAAATAAAAAAAAAAGACAGTCAGTGACTGCAAGTCTCAGAGATCACCCAATACAAAACAGGACTTAAAGTTGTCACATTTATCAGTGCAATATTGCCTTTATAGGCTCAGAATCAAGCCACTTCTCAAATAAATTTTGCTTAGGGTATGTTTTAAACTTGCAGAAAATATAACCAGCCTTCAAAATCAAAACTTTCCAAGTGTACTCTGAGCATGACAGAGAAAACTAGTTATCTGACAACCAAATGGAATTATGCTATGGTAAATATGAAGAGGCTGCAGCAAGGACAGTGAGACAGATTAATGTTACTGATCAGCTCACCCAAGGCAGAGGCGTATCTATTGCAATTTTATGTGATAACATATACCTGTAGTGGTCTGAAGTCAAACTGGTTTTAAAATAAACACTGTTGGCTATCCAACTACAGCAAAATAAAATGTGTCCCAGACCCTGGACTGATGTCATCCTTGCAGTCCTCAGACAGTTTTTCCACTCTTGTGTTGTTGTTTCCCTTTTAAATATTTTCCTTTATTGGAAGTAGCAGAAGAATGAAGGGAAGAATGTTTGCCCTCATGTAGCTCAAGCAGAAGCCATGGGCTTTCAGTAGCAATGAGTGATCTAAGTTTGGGGTTATTGTATTTCCATACTCAGACGGAACCCCTGCACTTTACAGAGGAGGCGGGAGACAGGCCAGGAAGGGAGGGTTAGCTTAATATTTACTTTAATTTCACCTAATTGCAATTGAAATTGAACATTGCACATTACTGCCTGTATGAAAAACAGTCTACTTCATTATTATGGATATTAACATCAGATTTTTTAGAAATTTTGATATTTAAATATTTATCAATAGCTATCATGTATTTGGAGCATAAACTCTACTTTTAGGTCTGAGAATGTGTCCAGAGGCTTCAGTTGTGAGTACGAGATTTCTGCAAACAGCACTGAAGTTSGCATGACTCATTGTGGGGGTGCAGGCCTCAGACAGCAAAAACATATTTACCTTGGTGAACAAAAAACTCTGGGTAAATTACAATTAGATACAGAAAAGCCAATTCACAAAAAGCCATGGCCATGGGAAAAAGAAAAAAAAAATTAAAAATCCCAAACTTTTCCCATTGCTATACATTATATACAAATAAAAACTAATTATTAATTATTTTAATTCTTATAAAATGCAAAATTCTTTATAATACACAACTTTACATACAAAAACCCCTAAACAAAATCCATACCACGATCACCAACAACTCCTCAAAAATATTTGTGTCTAATTGGTGCCATTGTCTTGTCACACCCATAAACAGAAAGTTCAGTTACAGAGGGGTTCTGACCAAGTTGTGCCCAAAACACAGATGTGGGCCAGGGATTTGGGATGAACATGTGCCTAAAAGTCATCTTACTACAGCAATTTTTAAAGGCATTTGAAGTTTTGAAATAACAGGTGTTTGTCAAKAATGTGCTGAGAATTTTGATGATTTTTAAATGTTTTAGCAATCAACAGGAGCARGTTCAATGCAAGAATGAGAAAGAGGAAAGAGTGGATTAACTATTTAATCATAATTAC
Organism: Malurus melanocephalus; assembly: GCF_030028575.1. NCBI lineage: Eukaryota > Metazoa > Chordata > Aves > Passeriformes > Maluridae > Malurus > Malurus melanocephalus. Next base: position 557,905 of record NW_026623332.1, on the reverse strand, counting down.
ATTAATGCTGAACTTTTAAAAGAACAAAAGGAAGAATTAAAAAAAAAATACAAAGCTAGACTTTTGTGCAAATTAAGACATACAAGTGGATTATGTTTCACAATATAATAACTTTGGCTAATTCCTACAAAACTGTTTTGGCCAAAGGGTTTGTGAATGCTTTTGTAGCTAATGAAACCAGATAACCCTTTGAGGTAGAAAAGCCCTAGAGGAGAGTCAAAAGTTGCAGCATTGCTGCAATATATTTTCTAAAAGCCTTCTGGGCTTTGTCCAGAAGACATAGAAGAACAAGACTGGATCCAAAGCTGTGCAGTTGCCTTAAGGACCATTTAGGCACCTCTGAGCCAGAAACTCCTTTTATGTACAGTAGATATTTAAATACAGAAATTGTCTCAGTTTTGACCGGCGGCTTGCTTGGTTGGTTGGTTTACTGGGACGCTGTCACTGTGTGTATAAACACATATTAGAAAAGCTGCAGCCTTTTGTATTCCTGTACAGACTTTTATCTTTTCCTCTGAAGTGCCCAAACAGAAAGGTAAACACTGAGAGTGAGCTCTGCACCAGGGTCCATACCAAATATAAGAATGGGGTGTTTTCCTACAGGCTGGCTAAAAAAGGAGAGAGACAGGCCACTTACTGTTTCACTCCACATCTCTCACCTTTCAGAAGAAAGCAGTAGCAGTGGGTGGGAGGGTTGCAAGTATTTTGCGTGCAGAGAATATCTCTAAAAGCTGTTTCACTTTCCATCAGCTGTCTGGGATTAATTTCATAAAAAAAGAGGAACTGTGAYCTCCTGCTCTATACAAGACCCTGATGACTTGCCCAAACATGAAACATATRACAGGTGAGACCTGAGCAATTCCAGGAGATGATCATAGTCACAGTGGAAATTCACATAATACCAATGAAAATCTAAATAGATCTCCACACCACAAACATTTACTCATGCAAACCCATGGGAGTACTCATGAGACTGAGCATCTGTCAGAACTGAGCCTTAAATATGCCACACATCCAATCTGAAGGTGGGTGTGAATATATAATGATGCAAAAACATAAACACACAAATATGCCATCCTCCATGTAGCTGTCATTGACTGATAGAATCACCTGCTTATCCAAAATGAATTCTTAATTAAAATAGGAGAGTCTTCCTAATGCTTGCTCTTTTTTTTYCCCTTTCCTGGGTGGCTGGAAAATAATTAGAGCTCTAATTAAGCAATTTCACTGATATAGTTAACTCATCAGCAGCGCAGTGAGGGATTTTACATACTCAGGGAAATCTGCTTATATTCCTTCGAATCCCTTGAGTTTTGTGCCTATCAGTTTTATGGGGACTCCACAGGCATTTGACCAGGAATTGCACAGACTTGTTCTGCTTTATTTTTCTGATGTACATTAGTATAAGACCTCAGTGGATTTTATTTTCCTATGGATGGTTAGAATTTTAGGTTGGTTGTTTTTTTTTTTTGTTGTTGTCATTCCATATGTGAAGAATGCACAAAGCATGTATGACAACAAGGGACAGGGTTTGATGAGTCAGATGAGCCCTGCCCAGCTATTCATTCCAATTTGCACTTTTCTTGGTACTGCCACAGCACATGACCTTCCATTAACCAGGTCCTTCCACTGCATTTTTAATTGTGTGTGTTTTCTGCATTAGCTGCACAATAAAAGCCTAACACAAATCTGCCTTTTGGCCATATTTGTTTCTTAGGATGTTGGTCAGGACAAAACCTCAGCATTATCTCTGGCAGATAAAGTTATACCCATCTGGCTGTGCACTAGCAAGATAAACCACAGACTAGCACCACAGTGTCSTTTTAACTTTAAAATATACACATGAAAAATTCTGCTAGAAAAATAAAAATGAATACTTGGTCACTTGGGAATTTTTCTATTTAAATGCAGATTACAGCTTTCCCCACAGTCATTTGGAACCATTAATCCTTTAAGGAGATTTGTCTTCCTGAGGTGGAAGATGGACAAGGTTGCCTTTTCAACATGTTTTTTTGTTCTGTGAAAACCTTTTAAGTTTTAGAAACTGGTGAATCTGGCATTGCTTTATTGAAAGTAAAAGAAGAAAAGGACCTTAATGTTATTACCTATAGCACTGGAAAAGATTTGGTATTTTAAGGGTGTGCCTCTGCACTGAGCAAGATTTGGAACCTATATAAACTCAGCCTGGGAAACACTCAGGCTTCTCTAGTAACTCACAGTTGCCCTTAGATCCGTAATTACTGAGTAGTCGACAGGTAAAGAGAGATTTAAGCAAATTCCCCTTTTACTGTTCACAGGCTTAAGGCTACCTGCAGGCTGCCCTAAGCGAGCCATCCTAACAYRTTAATTTGGGTTAATTGGAGCTGTKCCTGTTTCCAGTTGTGCTCAAAGGAGTAATGAGACCAACATTTAAGCCTCCTGTCTGTCAACATCTATTTGGAGCCAGTTTACACAGGAGCAGGTCTTTCTGATAGTCTCCAATGAGCCTTGAACTTAAGCAGTGCAATATGAAGCAAAACACTTTTTTTTCTGCCATGCCCTTGTGCTAATTAACTAAGTTATAACATATCTGAGAATCAAGTTAGTTTAGGGTTTTCTCTGATCCAAAAGATTAATTTACAGTCTAGTCATTTAACACCAAAATAACTGGTACTGAACTTTTTTTTCAATTTTCTAGTTCATAAAAATTTATTATTCAGCTTCAGGATAACAGGTTTCTGACAAAATCCTGTTCTATTTTTTTTTTTTTTTAGGGGTGGGGGCTCTGGACTTTATACATTAGACCAAATATACAGGATGTCCGAGGCAGGCTGAAAGTCAGCCCAGCCCAGGAGCCTCGGAAGCTCACTGAAACCCMTGTGACCTCCTTTCTCAAGGATCCTCATTTCAGATAAAGCTGGTGATTTTCATGTTCCCTATGCAAGAAGCAGTTTGACTTGAGGTATTCTGATGAGACAAGTGAAGAAATGGGATAGCTCAACAGAGCTACTAAACTCTACCTTGAWGGCATTTTAAACTCATGGGCTTTGTCTTTCTTTCAGGTTTGTGTGCTGCACTGTTGAGCATAACAGATGTAAGAATTCTATTCTGCAATTTAACCAGTAGTAAATGCAACTGGGAAAGTATGTACTGGGAGGAAGAATATAAAATACTGATGGCTCTTAATGATTATTTTACCCTTTTTTCTCACCATATAAAATTAAATTAATATATTTAGTTGAGTCAGGAGACTGAAACACTGGAATTGAAAAGGGGTGCCTCACTGTGAGCAGACTGGGAGGTTTTGAAAGGTTTCTTTTAAGAGACCAGCAAGTTAGAAAGAGTAGTGAATCCTTTCCCTCACTTTACATAGCAGAGGGGATCATCACTGAAGGAGTTCTGCTCTTGTAACACCATGAGGGCTGGCATGTGACCTTAGCTGTGGCCAGCTTGGACCACAGYATTTATCTAATCTGACCTTTTGCATAAACCAAGTTGGAACGTATTTTCATTTCTGAGATTTCTTGGGCAAGTTCTCCCTTTCCACCTGGAAATGTTGTCTGGTTTGGAATGACATTTCTGACTATTGGGTTTTCATAGCAGATTAGAAAATTTAGCAGCAGCTGCTTCACACTTATGGCTCTGGGGCTGGACCCCAGTGTGCCCATAAGGGAGRAGAGCAGCTTGCTCAGAAGCTAGCAACGTGTGCTTGATCTTTTACAGGATAAGTGATTACAGTGAATGTTCTACTGAAGAGACCTTGTGGTATGGTATTTATGCTTTACCACTATTTATTATCTACCTGTGGATAGAAGGACTTGGGGATTTTCATGGATAAAAAGCTGGACATGARCCAACWGTGTGTGTTCRCTGCCTAGGCAGACAMSTGCRTCTTGRGSTACATCAAAAGAGGAGTGACCAGCAGGTYGAGGGAGGTGATTCTGCCCCTSTATTCCACTCTGGTGTCATCCCACCTGCAGTGCTGCATCCAGCTCTGGRGCCATCAGCACAGGAAAGACATGAACCTGTTGGARTGTGTTCAGGGAAGAGTCASAGAGGTGATCAGAGGGCTGGAGCATCTCTGTTAYAGACACAGTCTGACAGAGCTGGGGTCGTTCAGCCTGGAGAAGACAAGGCTTCACAGCAGCCTTCTAGAACTTAGCTGAGGCCTATTGATAAAGAGGAAAAATTACGTTTTACATGGGCAGATAGTGATATAGCAAAGGTTGAGAATATTTTTAAACCAAAAGATGGGATATTTTGATTGGATATTTTTTTGGGAATTTTTGGGAATTTTTTTGCTGTGAGGGTAGAGAGATACTGGAACAGGTTACCCATAGAAGCTGCAGATGCCCCATGCCTGGAAGTGTTCAAAGCCRAGTTGTGTGGGGCACTGAGCAAGCTGGTCTAGTGGGAGGTATCCCTACCCACGGCAGGGAACTAAATGATCTTTAAGATCCCTTCTAACACAAACCATTCTCTGATTCTATAATTTTAGACTTTTGAGCGGTTACGTCAATGGTGGGATAATAACAATGAAGACATGTTGTTAGTGAACCTTTCTGCCAACCTTTTCCTCTACTTCAAAGAAGCAAAAGGTGCAGCTGGGTACCAGTAATATTATGATATTCTTCACAAATGCCTAATGGTATGAAGAGCTGCTGATACTGATACTAGTTCTATCTAAACAGCTGCTGAAATGTAACCCTTAACAACATAAAAGAGAGCATAAAAATGGTCTTCCTGAATGAAAGACCTGACAAGTGAGTGGAACACTTGATAACAAGCACCAAACTCTTTCCTTTTGTGAGTTGGAGGTTTCTCATTTCTTGAGTCTTGTGATTTCTTACAATGGTCCTTGGTTCTTACACTATGCTTTTGTTCTCTAAAGCTTTAATGTATAAACATTAATTAATCCTCCAAACACCCCATGAATTAGGTGAGAAAGCAATATTTCCATACACATTCTGCTCTGTAGGGGAAATATTAGAACAGACTTTAAAAGGTGCCCTTTGYTCATTTATATGTACCAAACTCYGTGTTACATATGTCCAAACAACAGGGYTTCTTTTAAGGGCATACAGCTAAGCAGTCATATTTATCAGTATTTATTTGATTTTTTTTTTCATTAAGAGACTGAAAACTAAGCACATATTTCCCTCTTGCAACTTGAATTGCTCTCTAACTCTATCACAGTGTTTTATGCCTCACTCATCTCTGAGGTAAAATTTATCACAGGAATGTAATATGTTTAATCTGATTTTGGACAGGGCCTTGTATCTCTTACTTAATGATTTAATCCCTGCTTTCCCATCCTTAGCTTTCCTGTGATATTTGTGTTTGTGCTATTGTTTCTATTCATTTTCTTCCCTCTCAAAACACAGGTCCTGTTATGAAATTACACCCTAAGACTGCAGTGCTTGTAATTGCATCGAGGCTCTGGTACTAATTTCATTGTTCTGACCTGTCTACCTGCATCTTTTACCTGTGTGCAACCTTTAAATTTGAGCACACTTTTCTTTTTCCTCTTGTGGGTGAAAGTGCAGCTGTCCCCTCCTCCTCAGGATATATCCAGGGGGGAMAACAACCTTACAAGGCTGTGAGCAAGCTGTTGGGTAGCTGTTACTGCCTGCAGCCACAGTGCTTGACAGAAATTCGTATTTTGTCATTTGTCTGAAGCCATCACTGCTTCCAGTACCCCTYATTACACTGACTCTTGTTGCCTTGTTTGACTTTTTGTTATATTTTTTCCCACATTGATTTCTTCTTTCCTGAATTCCTGATGTGAAAGATCTCTTTGTCCCCTGTGTTGTGTTAGATGAGTGTCAGAAGGTGGCAATGAGTATTTCACTGTAGCTGCTGTGCACCCTATCCCTGAAAAATTATGTATATAATTGGGATCTTACCCTKTAACCTTTTTTACTCCTTAATTTACCCATCCATCACATCAGGATTTCTGGACTGATGGAAATAAGGAAAGTTTATTTTATATAAAATAACTAAATAAATGCCACTAAAGTCTATTTAAATTAATCCTCATTAAAATTAAATACTCACTGTAACGTTACTGTTACATCAAATATACTGCACCAAACATTAAATCATCTTTGACATGCACAGTCAGTCTGTCTTCCAGAATAAACTATTTGACAKAAAACTGAATAATAGTGATACAAGAAAATTGTTTTACCCATGCTTGCTATATGTAGGGTTTTTTTGGGTTGCTTTTTCCTGCACCACCAACACAAACTCTCCTGCTATTCCTGGCCTCTGTTTTAGYATATACAATATGTCTTGATAGTCTCCAGGTACTGTTATTCAGTGGAGGCCAGTTTAAATATTATTCTGTTGTGGTTTGATGATTGGATTTTTTTTTCTTAATTTCACATTCTTAAGTAACCGTTATATACTCTGTTAAGCACACTGTTCTCTGTTGTCTTTAATCAAAATTGCTTCTGGATTTGAGAGATTCCCTTTGGCTTGGTAGTAGTGCCTCTGAGTTTGAGCTTCCAACCTTCCCTGTTGTACAGACTAATTGTTTCCTCTCTTCCAAAATGTGGCTCCATCTACAGTTTATCTGACAATTTCTTTTCTTTTTTTTATCAGACTTAATTGCATTTTTATGATGGAGAATGTGCTTAGAGCTGTTAATGTTCTCCTGAGCTTGTTTTTGACTTGTGAGCCATAGATGTTTAACTAAAAGCATAGAATTGTGTTAGGATGATTTGCCACTGTCCTGTGTTATTACTGGCAAGCCTTTTTTGTTGTGTTTGGACAGCCACATTCACTCTAAGGAACAGGCAGGGCAGTTTTTACACCAATCTGCTCAGGTGTATTTGGTCCCTTCTGTGGCAAATCAACAGGTTTGCCCTTTTTTTTTTTTTTTAATTGATGGTGAAAGGAGAATGCACAACACACTGCTTGGAGGACATCTATTGTCTACAGGATTTTCATTTTTCTGTCCCAGTTTCTCAGGACCTGGGATAGTTTAAATTCAAACTTACTTAGTTTTCCAAACTCTTGCTTTCTCCTTAGCTACCCTAAATAATCATTTGTCCTACAGAAAATGATCAAGGTATTATGCCAGGCATCATTTCAAAGTTATAAAAATACCTTTTATGAAGCTATAGATATAAATTTTATCAAATATAAGAGAAAATACCAGATATTTTAAATATTAGATATTAAATATTAAATATTTTATTATGTTCAGAAATCAAATTTCAGAATAACTAAAAATCCTGTGGCAACACAGTRGTTTATATGCCAACACATCCTGGAAGAAGTGCTGCTTCACTTGCATCCATGAGGGCTGTCAACTCAGTTTTTGTGGCAGCACTGTCYATAGCTCTGTGAGGAGATCCTGTGCCATAATTCTTGCCTGTGTAYTAGCAGCACTCAGAAACTAAGAAATAATGTGGTTCCTTTTATTCTACTCCATATTCCCTGTTCTCTAGGATTGCTTAAGTTGGTGTTCTGACAGAGAAGTGCCACACTGCATACTATTTTGTTCATCTTGAACACTCCAGTTTTGTGGCCCTTCTGCYATAGGTTCTTGGGCTTTTTTATTTACTTTTAGAGATTCACTYATGGTTGGAAGGTCAGAGTCTGCCCAGAAACATTTAACTTATGTTATACATAAAAGGGGAGATGACAAAATCTTGTTTTTTATATAGTCTTATTCTTAGTTATTTTATTCTAAAGTCAATTAGCAACTGRGTGTTCAGAAATTGTGAGGTGGACCTTTCAGCTTCAGAACAGTAAAAATGTCCTCTGTTTTTTCACTCTGCCTTAGCATCATCTGATACATCAGATGCATGTGAAATACATCTATAGAATAGAGAGAAATAGTACCAATTTTTTTTCAAGCCATTAGATAAATCAGAATCTGTGGAATTGGGCAACCATGAAAAATACCTGATGTTTTATGTTTACTGCTCCTTATTGCATACAGAGGAAAATGTCCTTTGAGTTTTCTTCCATTTTTTTTAAGCATTTCTAAAGGGATTTGGCTACTCTGATAGAGCTTTCAGCAGCACTATCCTTTCATTCAGACAATTTTAGTACATTTTCTTTTACTCTTTATCCATATRGGTAATCTCTCTGATCTGTTGTTTGTCTCAGACCTTTTTAATTTATTGTTTCAGTTTGCCTACTGCCTTTGAATTATGAAACAAAAGCTGCTTAAAAGTGCAATTTCCTTTCAACACCAACAGCAGTCAAGAGACCAAATAGGTTCAACAGACTCCCAAAGTAGAGCAGTTTAAAACCACCTTARTTTCCTGGCAAGAGATTGCTAAATTGTCAGAGAACTAGAAGGTTTGAAGGCTGTGAACTGGGCTTGAAATAGCGGAAAAAAGGGAACAAGCCTAAAGGCAGAGGGAAATAAGGTCTGTTTTGTCTCTTCTGTCGTCCATAAATCCAAATCTTCACTTTAAGGACAAGGCAGTTTTTCCTAATCTGCTTCTTTTCAGTCAATCCTTTCACAAAAGCCTTTTATGCAAACTCATTAACCACCCCCCASTCAAACCCACCTATATATTATGTATAATTCATGAAAGAAAACATRAGGATTTATGAGAAATACATTGTGCTGAAGAATTAACCACTCCAAAGTAAAACAGATAAAAATGGATATAATGTACAAATGTCAAGTGGTTCAATAATATGTGGTTAGTCATTAACAAAATGGAATTTTTCAAATATAAACAAGGAAGCTATTAAACTTCAGATAAAACCCCAAAACATTGAGAGGGGTTTTAGTCACATCTGGAGAACAAGTTTTCTTCTTTAAGGAAGAAATAATTGGTCTGCAGTATAAGATCTCTGGGAAAACTATCCACTTGGAAATGTGTGCCTTTCTCTGCTGTTAGTGGAAGTGCTGTGACAGGTTTGTCAGTCACTCAAGCTGTGGTGCTGCAAAAGCAGCACAGCACTTCTATTTCAAGTGAGTCTGTTGAAGTACTTCTRTAACAAGCCAGCCTCCACTTCTCCTCCAGTGCAAACAGCAATCTTCAGCATTTCAATCACATCAGACTCTTTGGTGGAGGGAGAAAATTTCAGCGCTATTGTATGCAAAACATACAAAAACTTTTCCTGTTTCTTTTCTTTTACCATCCAACAAACATACCAAAAACCCTGACAAGAAGAAAAAACTTCTTTAAAAAGAAGTTTTACAAATTCTTTCCTGAGAATTTAAGAAATCATAGCAACAAGGTAAAAGCATCAGTTAAAATGGATGGTTGGAAAGTTTTTAAAGACAATTAAAGAAATTATGGGCTRCAGAACTCAGATGTAGAAGAAGCTTATCTGAAGGGCTGTATTTTTAATGGACTTTTCTGGTAAGCTGCCAAGACACTTTTCCCCCATGAATTTTTAATATTTTTGCTGACTCTCTCCATCTTACTTGCTGTTTATTCAGTTGTGGTACTTACCAGAAACTTTTCCTATTTCACTTAGATCAGTAATTCCCAAACTGCTCACCAAACAATGACAGCTACCAGGCTATAATAAGCAAGATCCATTCTCAATAAAAAAAATGTGGATTTTCTGGACCCTTTCGCAGGTGATATTTTGACCACAATTGCAAATGTTTCTGGTTTTTAAACTGAACAAACTTATAAGAAAAAAATTCTCTTTTACCAAGAGATAGGAATGTTATTGCTGGACACTAGCAGCAATGCCAGCATCAGGAAGGGAGAGAGTTAAATCGCTGCTATATTGACTATATTATTATATAATTAACTACATAGTTAACTGTATTAACAAATGTGGAACTAGTAAAATGTCTCCTCACAGATTGCATTTAGACTTAGATGGTGAATTCTGTGATGTGTCCTGGCTCCTGGTCACTTGAGCATCAAGCTGGGGCCATCAGAGTTCCTGCGAGCATGAAGGACTAGAGAGTGATTCTGCCAGCTGGRCCATGGGGGGAAACTCAGACCCATAATCTCTGTGCTCAGCTTCTGAAGAGAGATTGTGCTGTAGGGGCAAGTTGTGAATCTCACAGTCAACTGAGAACTTCCTTGGTAGAGTGATTTACAGCGGGATTTTGATGGGGGTTGGACCTCGTGGCTGGAGCAGAAGTTTTGGATGAGGTAAGAACTGAGTCAAAAGCAAGAAACAGCAAAAAAACTGTCTTACTTTTGCCTTTTCCATCTATATCTCTTTCAAACAGTATTAGCAGAGTTTAGCTAGCTGTGTTATACAGAGTTCCTTTACTAAAATAAAATTCACTTTCTTATCTTGTGTATTGTTTTGCTGTTTAATATACGGCTTTAGACTGCGGAAAATTTTATATTGATTGTAATGAAATAATAACCAGCCTCAGTGAAGACAGAAAGAAAGAAATATTTCTGTAACTTTCCTGTCCTCAGAAGCACATTCAGAAGTGACCAAATTTTATTATTCTCCATTTTGGTCATGGAGCTAAAGTTTCTGGGTGCAAGAGGTATATAACAGTGACTGTTTTGGGGGATGGGGGGAAATTGTGGGGAAGATTTATTTGTCAGTGCTTCCTGTGCCACTGGAGAGAATGGGTTCATAAACATCAGCAGATGATGGAACTGGGACCTGTGGCTTCACCCTGGAGCTCTGTAGTGATTTCTTTAACCCACTGCCTATTTCCCCAACCTTAAATCTCTGTCATCTAATGCTGTTCAATCGCTCTCTTTTCTCTCTTGATTTCCTCTTCCTACTCTCATTTTCTTTCCCTGCAATGTCTCAACCTGCACTCTTCAGGTATGTCATACCAATCCCACTTGCCCAGTCACTTCCAATGCTCCTTTCTCAACCCTTTTGTTGCCCACCTTCCTTTCTCTTGGATCCCAGTCCTGGTCTCTTTCCAACCTTTTCATCAGTCTCAGATCAGCTCCATGTTAYCTCCTTTGCTCTCTCAACAGTCTCACTTCCTCTCTGTTCATTTCCCACCCTTTTGCATCCTGGCATGTCTCACACAGTTCTTCTCCCTGTTTCTCCGGTTCCTATTCATCTGTTCCAAATTGCCTAAGCTCTAGCACTAAGCTTCTCCAAGCTTTTTAACCATTTGTCCAAGCCAGCCAAATAACTCTGTATATTTTTATAGTTCCCAGTCCCCATTTCTTTCARCTTTTTTGCTTGCTCAACAAAGTCCTGCTTGCCTTGATCCATCTCAGCTTTGGGTCACCATTCCTTATAACGTTTCAGCCTAAATAATTTGTGGATATAGCAAAGGACWTAAGAATATGAAGCATTGGGAAATTTGAATAGGGAATGGTGTTAGCCTACTTATAATGTAGATTGCAATCTCACTAGAGTAACACCCTTGTCTTTGTTTTGCTGCTTACCCATAAAGTACAATGGAAGCCATTAGAACCATTTATTTTTATTTTACTGTCTACCAATAGCTTAAGTAACTGCCCATTATAACTTAGATCTCTCTTACTTTGAAGAAAATTGAAGGCACATCACGTAATGGAAAATGGTGGTTGAAACAATAAGCCAGATGCTAAGATGGTGTAAATCAATGTGAGTTGAAGGAGCACAATACAGCAATTCCAGTTTGTACTGGCTGAAGATCTCCTCTTTTGAATATATATTTGCTAGTAAGAGACATGCTAATAGAAAAATTGTTAAACTGAGACTAAARATCTGTCTCATTATAACAGCAACTTGATCAATCTTGTCTCTCTCTTGAGCTTAATTTGTATGCAAAAACAGTAGGTTTTTTTATTATCTGAGTAAACTTTCTAATTAAAAAAACAATCAAAGTTTTATAACACAAGCATAAAATGTAGAGCTCAGTTAAACTGTGCTGATTAGAAACTGAAGTTGTGTCTCCTAATAAAAAATGTAGATTTACTATTTTTTTCTATTGATATAAATTGCATGAATTTTTAGTTTTTTTCTTTYTATTTWWTWTTTMWTTYWTWTTTAWWTWWWTYYTTYYTTKTTTGTTTGTTWWTTTTTTTTCTAGTGTAGCCTAAATTGATGTAGTTCTAAGCCCAAGACATTTCCACTCCTTCAGAGCCTTTAACTTGTCCTATTTAGATATTTTGATTTCATTTTTTTCCCTTCTCTCTCACAAGACATTTCATTTCTATTTATTTTTATAGTACTCAGGATTACTGAATAATGTTAGGCAATTGACCTATTTCCATTTATGGAGACTAGTTTATTTAAACTAGTTTCAAAAGAACTAATTTCATTATTAATTATTTTTTCTTTTTAAGCCTCATCTGTGTAAACTATTTTATGGTGTTTATAACCACTTCAGTTTTTTTATTTCCAGCTCCTGGTATCAACTTTCTTAAGTATAACTTCTGGAAGTAAGTTTTGCTTCGGGATTCGCTTTAAGTGGTTGATGTCTGCCAGGGATGGCTGACTAACATCAAAACTAACATTTTGCACAATTGACAGTGATAGCCCACAGCTTGGCATAGCACAGAGTAGCCAGCTGTGTAGTTTTCACCTCTAAAAATGTCTGTATATTTGGCTTACACAAAAATGAACATGGATCAGTGAGTATTGTTTAGGGACCTCTGCATTAACACCGAGTTCAGCTTCGGTCTAAACAAGTAGAGCTGGCAAGAATTAATCTGAAGGATTCAGGAAAAAAAAAAATATTTCCTTTAGATGAAAGGAGAATTTTCTTAGAGGCTTTTTATTTTAGATTTTCCACAAGAAAAATCTCCACTTATCCTTCATTGCTCACAGATGTGAACATGAAAAAAAAAAGAAAAAGTTACAGAGCCTTTCTGATTTTTACTCTTACAGTTTTTATAGACAAGTCAAGATTTCTTCAAGTATCAATATCTTCTAAAAACCTTCAAAGTTAAACTGTCATGAAAATACCCACAACAGATTAACTACCACTTTTTAGTATTCCCCCAATATTACCCAAACCCCAAACATTTCATCCATGACACAAAGCCTGAATCACAAATATGACTGGTGCTGTAGAACTGCTCATTACAAGGGCAAATTGTCATCATTTACAAATACATAATTTTTTTCTGCTTTTAGCTTTTCCTTAATGATTTCAGAAAAGCTTTTTCCAGTCATCTTAACCTACCCAGCTGCTTTAGCAAGGGCTGGCAGTGGCACTCTACTTAAGATGTAATAAGCTGTAGTGTAATTAAACAGCAAATGTCCATAAACTAAAGCAATTTGCTCTGTTCTGTCCATTGACATTTCCCAGCTTGAATGTACTTAAATTATTTATTTGTTTGTTTGTTTGCTTATTTCAGTTCTAAAATACCACAAAAAAAGAAAAATTCAAACTCTCTATTCAAGTGGACTTCAAGGAAAAAAATGCATATAAGGAAAGACAGTCTCAATCATACAATTAGACAGCAGGAGTCAGGAAGTATGCGATGTAAAAATGAATGAATGAGGAATCAAAACATGAGTGTGTTGGCACCTCTGATTTATTGTTTGTCCAGTGTTATTTTAAAAACTATTAGAATTTAAATAAATAGTTTTTAAAACTATTAGGGGAGACGGAAACACCATAGCCAAGGGCTAATTTGGGCAAAGCACCCACCTAACCACAGTGGTGGTCARGGTCTGACTCAAGCCAAGATGGAAGAAGCTGACATCTCTAGTTGATGTGCAAATGTGAGTATGAGTCTATTATCTTATTCCCTGAAGAGTAAACAGCCCAGGACCCATTGAGCTTCCTTGCACCACAGCAGTATACTTGTCGGGATGTCTCCTTGAGTAGAGATATCTTTCCAGTTTTTCTCTTGAGACTGAGAGATCCCTTGCAACAACAGATTCTTGGTGATTAATGGCATGGAAAACTTTGAAATCTTAGCTAAATTATACAAACAAGTGGTGTGCACATTTAATCCTTTAGACATAACCATTGACCAAGCCTAAGTCTGTATCCAGCTCCTATATTTCCTCTGAGAAGGAGCTCAGAACACAAGGGTGTACTTACAAGCCTCATGACTCAACAGGAAGGTTTCCCTGACGATTTTGTCTGATCCTGTCCCCTGTGAAGTAAATAATCAAGTGTACCTTGCCATTTAAACTTGTTAAACCACTGGTGCATTTACTGTTGAGCTTTGTCATATCAATAAAACTTGTTGTTTTTTTCTCTTTTACGAGTGAAGTGCACAACCCCGTCTGTAACAAAAGGTGGTAATGGAATGCAAACAAATATGAGGCTACAGAGGCATTGCACAGCTGCTACCCACCAAATGTCTAGTATAGCACAAGCAGGAAAAAAAAAAAACAGGAATACTTCTAGTTGTCTTGTTTCACAGAATAATGAAACAATACTGCTCCTAGATGTTATTGCTTTATGTGTGTCTGTAAGTGACTTAAATATTTTTGCACTTCTTATTTTTCCTGGGTGGACCACACTGTTCCTATGATATTCAGGAGAAAGTCACCAGAGGATATATCTAGATTTTAAATATATTTATTTGGCATATTTTCCACATACTRCAAGAGGCTGAATCCATATTTACAGAAGTAATGGCATCCCAAGAGAGAAGGAGCACTCGGCTAACTGCTGCCTTGCAAGCACTCCTTGTTTCACAATTTATGGTAGGTAATAAGTAAATGTTTGCACAAATTAGAGCTGATTTAAGTGCAACAAAGTAAACAAAAAGAAAGAAAATTAAATGCAAACACAAGGGTTTGTAGTGCATCAGATGATTGATGAAAAATAAAGCTGTATACAAAATTAACCTCAAGGCATTCCATATTCTTATTTGACAGCACTTTATGGTTTTCTTGTAGATATTTTTCTTCCTAACTTGTACTTGCTTTCTAATGTGTCTTCTGAATGACATGAGAGTCTTAAAAATTAACTAATTTACTGAACAGTGTCCAGACTCAGTCACAGAAAGGTTCTAAACCTTTTTTTTGCTGCCCATTCTGGTCCATGTCTGTTGGCCAGGCAGTGTTGTAAGATGGGCAGATTCTATGGATGTTTGTACTGCAACTGCATGTACGTCTATGTTTGTGTTTCAATATTACACTATGGACACTTCATTATTTTAAAATTTTCTTTCCATTGTCTTTCGTCACATTTGTACTCTTTTGAAATTTGTCGCTGCTGAATTGCAATACCAGGGAGGTGGGTCCAGAGGTAATCCCATCCACAAGAACCTAGGTAATTTCAGTTTGATTAGCAATGGTTAGAGTTTCAGATGCTTGAGAATAATAAATTTTAAAATATATAAAGGTTTTAAAATACATATAAAGGACAGGGAGAATCAGTTTATTATCTCTGGCTCCTCCTCTGGAGACCAAAGTTATCCAGAGTGTAGTACTTGGACCTGGCATCTTCCAAGGCTGTGTCCAGTCTGTAGTTTGGTATCGTTCCTTGTGTCCCTGGTGCTTGTCCTTCCCTAGAAGAAGGCCTTCTGTGTTTCTTTCTTTTGATTTCTTTCCCTGCCAGTCTTGTTTATAAATTTGTGCTTTCCAGGATTCATTTTCTTCATCCAGCAAGGAGCTTCATCACATCCACCACAGTCAATCAGCCCTTCCCTTGCCCTCCTACATGCTGTGCTCTTTGAAACTGCCTCTGTCTAGCTTGTCTTGTCAGTAAATGAGATTCAATATGAATAAACCACTCTTTGTTGCGAGTTCAGTTTTTTTATCAGTTCCTCCACTGCTAGATTATTGGGTCACATGGTTTTGGGGTCTACAATACTATGAGAATATCATTGTCTCTTCCTTATTCTTTAGAAGTGTGCTTGTAACTTATGTGACTCAAAAAAATTTAGGAATAACYATCCATACACAATGAGGAATATGATGTTCAGCCTTGTTCCATGATCCATTTTGTTTAGCAGTGTAGACATATTCCTTATGTCTGACATTTACTTAAGCTTACATCATTCCTAACACACTAGTATCTGATTGCTTGAGGCCTCTCCATACTCCTAAAATAAGAATTATTATTAAACAATTATGATGTTTACTTATGGAGATGAATATTGCAATAATATTGCAATATTATAAAGTTCTTCTCTCTCAAGAGCTTTCCTTGTGTTAGTTTCCGAAAAACTGTTTTGCCAATCTCAGGATTCCCTGATTCCACTTAGCTTCAGTGGAARAATTGAGGTTATGATTCTTTCCTGTATTTGTGAATATTTCTGCTATTTCTACAAATCTTTCCTACTTCATATGTGGATTCCAAAAATCCAGTTAGAAAATGTCAGGATACAGAGAAGACTCCGAAAGGTATTTTTCTTGGACACAGCATGTTAGTGTAAGATGTTGTTTCAAGATCTGTTTTAAATATGCTGTGACTGTATGCACTGAAAACGGTACTGTGAGATAGGATAAGGCATTTTAAGGATATTATGAAGTTGTAGAGAGTATCTTCAAATCAAGGTTCTTATTCTTTCTTTCCACTAAATAAAATTACAGGAATATTTTTTCAAGCATAAAAAGTTTGCTGAGTTCTGACTCCTCGAAGGAAAGTGCCTTTTCTGCAAACATGCCACAGGGATCAGTAACAGTTCCAAACAAGTCAGAACCTTCCTGGAATATGAAGTATGAAAAAATAGTCTTTTTTCTCCCTCACCCTCTAAAAAAGGAATATATATATATATATATATATATATATATATATATATATTTTTTTTTTWTTTTTTTTTGTGATAGAGTGGTGTCTCTCATGTAGTATTTAAGACCTGCAAGTATTAGCTTGAAGGGCTTGGCAAGAAGTTAGACTTGTAAGCTCCTTGCACCAAATAGCAGTACTTTGAAAAATATGTATCCTCCACAGCTATTCTCAGGGGAGCTCATAAAGTTCTGGTGTGGAAACTTTCCTGTTATTGCTATTGAAGGATTGCAATTTCATATTAACCACTGCAGGTTTCTCAATTATTCTTACAATGAGTCCTATTGCTCCACTAAGGTAATAGTCAGTTTGCAGAAATTTCAAAAGWTCTACAGACAAAATTTCTGCAGGACTCACATTGTGTAGGAAAAATAACCTGATCACAATGATGTCTGCTTTTCTCCCTGAACCCCCCAGCAGGTCTCTCTGGATCACTGCCACTTCTGTGCACTTGTAATCCTACTGCTGCAATTTTAAAACATTTTTAAAGTGCCTGTATTTTGTATTGGTAAATAAATAATGGCTACATATGATTTTTCTTCTTTAAAAATTGAACATTCTTTGGGCTCTTGTTATTACCTCTTTGTAGTACTAAATGTCAGGCCAGTGAGACTGTTTTCATCTCTACAAAATTACTCCCACATCTGTTATTAACAAGGGAGAGTGGGCAATAAATATTGTATTACTATTTTAGTAACAGTAATAATCCAGTAATTGTAGCAGCATTTAAGTTTTTACCTGCATGTGTTGGGGGCCAGTAAGTGATTTAAGGAAAAATTGTTATTAAAGAGAACAGCTCTTGGTTAAAGATGAAAGTGCATGTGATTTATTGATTGCTGGTTAAACTTGTGGAAGAGCACACACAGTTTGTGGTATCCATATAGAATAGATGAGATACAACCTTAAAAGCCTGAGTAAATCCTGCTCCCTAAGGATTTGTGATATCAGTCAGTGAATTTCCAGCTGCTGTCACAGGTTCCCTTTGGACAGTTCCAGGATGACCTGGGACAAGGGATGAGTATCCTTTCAGCAGCTCTGCTCAGTTGCAAATGAGGTGCTGAGGACCACTGGGAAGAATGCCCAGAAATAACTGGGAGATTGGTGACATCATCTCCAGCAGAATCGTCCCCAGTCAGGACTGGGCTTTAAACCTTTTTCCTATGGCAGAGTCTAGAACTTCTTGGATGTCTGAAAATTTGGAAGACTTTGCTCTCTGAAGAGGTTTACCTCACTTTAATCACTTATTGACACTGTAGAGGTGGCATCCTGTCCTGTCATGTATTCAGCACAGGTGACAGGATGCTGCTGTGAGGTTACCGCTGCAGCAAGGGGTTAGGAGTGCTTGTACAACTGCTTTTGTTGTGTCAAAACAGCCAGAGAATGGTGGCAGCGTCTGCCAATCAGACAGCACAGACTGTGAATGAGTAACCCCACTACAACTATTGTGCTGAGTTATGAGGGTGACTGAAGCAGTTAATAAGAGTTAAAACTGCTTGTCAAATAACACCAGCATTGTATCACAATCTTTTTTTTTTTAATCAAGAATCAAAATCCACAAAATCTTGCCTTTGCACAAATTACCTTGAGAAAAGGGCTTTTGTTCATGGAGCTGTGGTGATTCCTAGGCAAGCGTTTCCAAAGTGCGCGTTTGCCAACGGGTGTAGCCAGCAGACACCACAGACCTTAATTCTGCTTTTTCCCTTAGGGAAAAGGTGCAAAATGGTGATATTGCTAGTTTATAGGCATGTGAGTAAAAACTCTATGAACATAAGCTTGAATTTAAATTCTGTGTTGCAGAATTTAAAAAAGTAGTTTATTCATATTGAATCTCATTTAYKGRCAGGAAGATGGGAGATATAGGGTAGACAGGAGTACAGCAAACTCCTGTRTTGATGCATGACTGATTCTGTGGTTCTGGAATGGCTACCAATAACCATGCAGCACATGTTGCAATCCCATAAGATTCTTTAGCAATACCAAGAGAAAGGTACAGTAAAAGTCATATTCAAATAAATAAATTAATTCCATGTTTTTCAGGGCAGGTAATAGGGATGGTGTCTCACCTTTGCTAAAGGTGAAATTTTGTTCCTGGCATAGTGTGGTAGGATAAATAGACAGAGGCAAATGTATATAATATATATGAAGCATATGAAATACTTTTTTTGGCATATCTTCCTATGGTTAAGGTTAAATACATGACCATCTTGAAAATGAGCATTTTCAGTGGGAGAGGCGGCACTAAGAATCAAGATTATATTGAAAAAGCTGTTGGTTCAGTAACTTAAAAGCAGGAAGGGCTTACAGAATGCAAAGAGAAATACAGAAACTAAAAAAATAAAATTGCAAATCTTCTAAAATATTATGACCTGACACAGTGATATTTATTTTTATGTTTGAGATTGTGGGCTGAGTCCTGCCATTTACTGTACACCCTGTCCCAGCCCTTAAGTTTAAGGCTTTGAATACTTCTGTTATGCACAAAACTAAAATACTTTTTCACACCATGCCAGAGGGCTAACATTGCAACTAAGGCACCCATCTCCGTGTTCCCAGAAGAACTGCATGCATATCTGATTTGTTTTRTTAGAAGATCAGTGCATTAAGAAGCTTATTTTTCTTGTTCACATGTCTGGTGGCATAATACMAATTTAATTATGAGCAAATACAGAGTGCAGTGCATCCTCATTTCCCCCTGGTATGTGAATTACWACAGCCTTCACAGGTGCTCTCCTCTGAACCCCTGTGATTCATGCGTGGTGCTGTAACCATGGCTCCCAACATCAAGTCCAAAAGCAGTAATTTAGAATTACTGACTCTCTGCAGCAGTCAGACCTGCAAGTGTCTCCATTCCAATTATCGGGGGCTGATCTTTGACTTGCTCATTTATTAAAAGCATAGGACTATAAAAGGGAGCCAGAGAAGAAAATGCATCTTGGTAMGCTGTCCTAACCACAAAACTGCAATCCTGAGTTGCCCTCATGGTTACTCACATCTGACAATCTGTTAATATTCAGAGACCAGCTTGCATCCCCTCTTGCTGAYGGGGTAGAAATTGCTCCAGGGATTGCTTTTCATTTGCATTTTCCTAATAATGCTACCATTAGCCTTGATAACTTTGTTGAGAAGGTTGCAGAAAGTAATAAGTATATTCATCTGGGATCTTCTGCTTTCTTGTTTGGCTTATTTTGAATTAAGGTTTTTTGCTGTTGAGGAGAATTAATTTAAATACTGCCTCAGCCTTTATTTGGAAGKCAAAGTTTGCTCTCCTACTGGAAATGCTCAATGTTCCTCCTGCCATCTCTGCCCTGTCACTAATTATCTCTYAGCATCTACAAGCCATCCTCCCTCTGGTTTAGGTTTGCAAACAGCTGTGCTTGAAAAAGATACAATGCAAATGTTCTMTTATAACAACTTATTAATTAGCAAATGATTACTTAATTAATTAATAAGTTGACTTGATGATCCCAGAAGTCCTTTCCAAACTAATTGATTCTGTGATTCTGTGTGATACCATGATTCTGTAATTGTCATTATCTTGTTTGGCTAAGCAAAAACTTTGGAATAGAGAGTTAGAAACAGTAAATACCAAATACTGGAAAGGCATACARTGCAGTAAGGTGAATGATCTCTCACTTTAGGATTATTAAAGCAATTATCAATATTATTGCTGAACAAAGCAAAGTTGCTCAAAGATGTAAAAACTGTGTTACAAGYACTAGCTACAGATTCCTGTAAGAAGCCACAAAACTGAAAATACTTTAAGTTGGTGATGGCTACAAGAAAATTAAAATAGATCTCTCTGCAGTAGGGATAGAGAAACTGTTTAAACAGCCACAAAGCAGGAATGAGGAGCAGGTGAATTCTTTTCTGCTTTCTATGGCAATATAGGCATGGAAAGGATAAAAATGTACATTTGTAAAGGAAGGAAGAAATAACACATCGGAGAAAGGTGAGGAAACAATTAAGGCACTGAGGTTTTTCTGTCGAAGGAGTCTGCTTGTAGAGGGTGAGGAAACCTTRCCACTAAGGACTGCAAGACAGAAGAGGGAGTTGGGCTGTGTCATTCAACTCAACCCACTGCTCCCCAGGAGTCAGGTGCTGCCATGTTAAAAGGATCAGAGTACATGAAATCAAGTAGATTTGCACATGGACAAAAAGGTGAAGAGAAATTAACCCACACAAAGCAAATATGACAAAGGTATGTTTGAGAAACTCCGAAAAGGCTGCACTTAATTCCAACCTTAAGGCAGGTGCTGACAAGTCACTTCATTTTTTTATGCTTAAAGTGTTCTACAAAATGATCCTGCTTCACCTGTTGCCTATCTTGCTCTTGAAAGAAAATCCTAACTGTTTGAGAAGGACTTTCACTGGTGAGTAAAAGATTTTCTGCACACAGGAGTCCTGAACCGTGACCTTAGTCCATCCAAGAGTGGGGTCTGTCTTTCACCAGAGCCCATATGCTCTCTCCCTAAATGCAGGCAGTATGTCACAAAGTAGTCTGTTGGCTCAGAAGGGAGGGATGATAATAATGGAGATAAGGCTCATAATCATAGTAATAGTCAATGATTTACTGATAGATCTCTAGGTTAGACAAAATTGATTCTGAAAGTGAATGAGACCTATATTTACCCAGTAAACACATGGTTTTAATGCAGTTGCTGGAACAAGCTATTTGCACCGGACGAATTATGAGCGTTTTAGGATTTACATTACTGGTTTCTYCCCCAGCTCACAACACTGAGGGCATATTTAGCTGGGCAAGGCTCCAGAGTTTCTGCATTTGCTCTGCTGGTTTCAGGAATGAGCATGTTGGACTTMATTTTCCTAACTTGTCAGCTCAACTCTCACAAGCATTACATTCAATTAGGAAGAACACCAAAACCAATTTAAAACAAATGACAAAASGAAGAATCTACAATGAATAAAGTTCCTTGCATGCCTATAATGACCATCCCACTTTCTCAGCAGCTGGGATTATCTCAAGAGAATAATGCTAACTATAACCTTTTCCTCCTTATCTCACGTCTCCACGGTGAGTCTTAATTTCCTAAGTGTGTGTGTGTGTACTTTAAAACAGCTTTCCTTGTAAATCCAAATGATATAGGAATGGCCTCTTAATGGCGTATTTTTATGTCTGGTATTAACTTAAGTGTGACTCATTTGCTCAACCTTCTGCTGCATGCAGTAGAGGAATCAAATAGTTATTATTATTGTAATTTTGGCCCATGCAAGTGCCAGGTTATCGGTGTGTYGCACGTCATGTTGACTCCCCCAGATTCTGCAAGATCTTTTATGCCTGCTATGTGCCAGTTTTTTCAATTTAACTGTAAATTTTCAGTTGCCCCTGATTTCACAAGTGCATCCCAACATAAATATTATAATTTAGATTTGGTTTTATAACAGCTATGCTCAGATGTATAAAAGTGTGCTCAGCATGTATGGTTTGAAAACTGCATTAGAACAGAACTCACCCTGGAAGGAYATTTGGGGCAGATGTGTCCTACTGTCCCTTTTGAAGTTAGTTTAAAATAGTTATTAAGCTTTTACTTTTTAATGTTAAATTATTTAACATTTGTCACTGGACTTGTACCTTTMTCTTCTGCTGTGCAGTTCAAGTACTCTGTTTATTATTTCCTGCCACAGCTGATCCCATATCCTCTCCATCTATGTGTTATCAGTGCTTCACATCTTCTAGCAGGTGCTGAAATTTGTTCTCTAAATGTTAATAGAAACAGCAGAAGAATTTTGAACAYTCRCTAGCATGYGTCCTCAGAAAACCAGCAGTTGAARGAACCCAACAAAAAACTCCTGCCAGAAACTATTTGATCATAAACCTCTCATGCAGAAAATTGGCAATCACTGCAGAAACAATTCCTCAGGAAAGTATTCAACTTTCAAATAACCCTGAAACACAGCTCAATATCATTTGATTTTCGGTGAACATATCTAGCAGGCCATCCCTCCACCATAAACCAGGTAAAGACCTTGCTGCTGTCCCCACAGTCCCTGGAAATGTCATCCTTTAGGAAGAAAGAATACAAAAAATCCTTTTTATTATTATAAATGTGATTCCCTATATGTGCTGACTCACACAGAAGTGATGAAACCCCAGAAATTCATGACTAATTCCTATAAAAGCCCCAAGGTCTTTTGAAATCCCTGGATGGGCATACAGTAAGTAAAACATATATGTGAAATGTACGAATTAAAATTCTCCCTTAACAGACTCTCCAGGTGTGTGTGTGAGGTGAGAAACACCAGAAGTGGCTGTATTTATGTGAGTACACTGGATTTGAAGTGAAAAATAGATGTGCCATCAGCTGGCACATGAAAGCAGCAGAACATAAAAGGGAGAAATGGTTTGGGAGCAGCCTCTTCCAATTGCACTCCTGGCTGAAATGAGTGAGGAGTGAAGCAGGTGGCTTTGCAGAAGCCTGCAGGTTATTGATTGTTCCAGATCTCCTTGGTGCTGTGTACAAGGARACTGAAATAGAGATGTTTTCCTGCACTCTGGTAAGTCTTCATCCACAGACACAAAAGGGCATGTTGCAATGTGAAGCAATTAAAACTTCTTTCCACACAAATACCCCAGTTTTAGTGGGAAGCTCTGAAAACAGAGAGACTGAATTGTGAGCATATCATTAACATGGGAAACTCCTCTTGTTGCTTAGCTGAAAATATCTTTGCAAAGATGAAAATAAAACAATCATAAGTTTTTGTTTTCTCAACACAAGCAAAGGATGTAGGGAGGTAGTATTCATATCCAAATAAGCTGAAATTTTATAAAGATAAAATATCAATCATAAGACATCATTAAATAGACCTAAATGTAAGATTATGGTATGAATTAACAAAGCAGTGTATWATTTTTACAAAGTCCAGAGCCTTTGCTCTACCACCTCATCTTCTTTGATTTTATTTCCCTCTTTTCATCTCATTAATATCTGTTTTTCAAAAGGTGACTTTGGGGAATAAATTAAGTTTTAGACCGGGATCACTTATTTATACATGCCTAAGTGATATGACTGACTTGCTATAAGAGAATGTTTTAAAAAGAATTAGTTTCTATTCTGAAATGATAAAAAACTGCAGAGATATGCATAATAAATTAATTTTCAGTGTACCACATGTTTTTTTTTACAGCATTGACTCCTGGTTTTGACCAAGAAGGGAAACTGGGAAGGTCTGAACTGTATTCAACCATATTGAGTAAGATCAACTCCCGAATATGCAAATATATCTCTTCTGTAGAAGAAATGTAGTCAATCTTTGGATTGCCTCAAGTCCTGTCCTCTGTGCAARTGAAATTCAGCAAGGCTGATTTTTCAGGATGTGCATTGATTTGTGCCTGTGCATTAGATGTCAGTGATTAAGCCCTCAGAGGTATCTGTGTGTACATATTTGTATGGAAAGGAATGAAGTGCRGCAACTGCTGGTGACAATTCTTTCAGGTGTACACGTCTCTGCCTCAGGTAATAACAATAACAGAAATACTAAAAAAAAAATCATGTAAGAGTGGGATGAAGTGTTTTAATTTCAGAATGCATAATATACAGCCACAAGTAGTTTCAAAGTACCAAAGGGATTAAATACCTTTTGAATTTCTGAAAACCAAGCCATAAGATAAAAGTTTGAATAATTTGTATTTCACATCTAATGCACATCATTGTAGAGATTCCAGCAAACTTTCAAGCTCCCAGCTTCCTAAAGCTGAATTATAAAATAAAAATTGAGATCTCTAATAAATTTGAGATGTTGTGTGTAAGTAGATTTATAATTGGATATTATTGAAAATATACATTGATTATAGTATAGAGTTTATAGATTAAAAAAAAAATAGGTGCTTTCAAACATTTTAGTAGTTTTTTTTTAATTACAGGGAAAGTAACTAATATCTGTGTTTACTGGGCTATAAGAAGGTAGGAGTTTATGATATATTCCTGCCTAACCCAATGTCTGAACTATTCATAAACCACTTGCCAGCAGAAATATATTTTGCTTTCACTGTTGGTGAGAAAACACCAATTTGCTATAGAATTTACAGCATCTTTTATATTTATCCTATAAAGCACATTCTTAATTTCATCAGTATTTAATAAAAAAAAAAGTGCGGTTAGGGAAACTGAAGCAGGAAGACTAAGAAATTAATTTTGAGGAAACATTTTATTTCTTTTCTCATTTGTCAGTCCACTTTAATATTAATAAATACCATACAGAAYAGTTAAGCATATTTTCAACTTCTCTCTTCCAGATTACCCATGCTTTTTGTGRGTTGTCTAGTGGCCACTGAGGTATTATTTTAATTTTTCAGAACTACTTTTATTGTGTTACTTTGTAACACAATAAATAACTATTGTAAGAGAGGTGGAGTCACTCTGACAGATCTTGGAAATAAGCTTTCCCTTATTCTACCTTTGTCATGAGCTTTCAAGCCCGTAACTGTAAATTAAATATTTATTAAAAGAAAATGAAATTRCATCAGATTTATTCACAAAATTGAGATTTTTGCTTAGGCATTGACACATTAATGATAATGAAAAAGCCAGAGTTTTCCTTCATGTAGCTGCAGGATGTAAGGCTCTCATTTTTTGAGTGGCCTGAAACACTCATTTGTGACAATGCCTGCGGAAGGTATGTGAGACAGTTTAGATGAATTGTACTTGGACAGTGCTCGTATTTTCCCCCCCATTGATTATAACACAAGGTTGAGGTGTTCAGTTTAGATTCAGAGACCTGATTTCTTGACATCTCAAACTATGAAAGGTGAATCCTGGCATCTGCTGGTACTACCAGTGGTGACTATTTTTACCATTCCCTTTAACTACCCCACAAAAAAAATCACTTCACACAATAACTTATTTTCTCTCATATTTTATTAAGTGGGTTGACAGTGTGTGAATATTAATTTCTGCTACAATCAAAGAACTTTGCAGTGCTGAGAGCAGTAATTGATAGCTGCGACTCCAAAGACAGCATCAGAAAATCAACTATTATTTTATTCAAAGCCTTATAATTCAGATATTTTCTAACTTTTCATCACTTAAAGGGATTTTTAAAAAAGATATAGGTCACTCCCTTCTGGCACAGTGCATTACTCATTTGGCAGCACCTCTTTGATGCTCAGTCACATTTGCTGTCCACCATTCTTACAGGTGGTTTCATAGGGCTCAGGTCAGCTCTGTTCTCTGCTTTCTTATTGCTCAGTGAACATGAGCTTAACTGTCCACGAGAATATTTTCCAAAACTGTCAATGTATTCAGTGCAAGGGCTGTCACTCTGATTTTCTTTCCTGAATTATCAACCTTTTATAACTCTCCTGGCTTGGAGAGAGCCACTTCCCACATGCAATCCTTCTAGATTTTCTGTTGTTTTAAAGCCAAGCAGCACAAACCAACTAGATTTTCTATTGTTTTAAAGCCAAGCAGCACTTACTAAAACACTGCTGCTGGTTTCATTTGTATTATTTCTTTYAGTTCTTGTGGGGTCCATGAAACASTGTGTTGTATGCTCTACTTCTGTCCTCAGACTGGAATTTTGATTATGTCCAACGTGGCATGGGCTCAAAACACTGAAAGTGCTGGGGTTTATTCTTCTTCTCTCTTATTGACTGTGGCTCAAGATTTAGTTTACAGAGACAAACAGGAAGGTGAGGTACTCTATTTGCCTAATTGTTATTTCAGGGAATCCAAGAATGAAGTAGGTTTTGAAACTATTGAACCACCTTTCATCATACCCAAATTGCTTTCTATGGACAACTCTTCTACCATGGATGACAAAAGCAGAGAACAATAAAATKATCACAATTAAACTAAAGGTCCCTCAGCCCCAAAAATCGAACTAAATATAATTTTTTATATTGCTTTTATATGTCCACATGCACCATAAAATATTTGTTCCATAAAGGCCTGCAAACAGAACTGCTGCAGGATGTAAGGATGAACTTTGCTGAAAGAGGACCTGATAGCCTGTTCTTTGCCTCTGAGAGCCTGAAGGCCAAGAGGAATCAGAATAAAGTGACCTTMGACTGCTCTGTGCCCTTCCAGGGGTGCTGTGTCTCGTGGCTGTCCTGTTTCTCTTACAAACATTTACAGTTACAGCACCTACAGCGTCTGGAATATCTGAAACAGACCCCATTTATGCAGTTTATTTTTGCTGTGTAACCCTGACATATATCTCTTTTGAAACTCCTTAAAGCTTTTCTAACATTTTTTCCTTAGTAGAAACAAGACTGTCCAGAGCAAGGATGTGGGAATTTGAGACACCAAAGATTCACACTCAGTGCTTTGCTGTTGCTTTGTGCAGTTTCCACAGCATGAATGCAGCTTGTTTGCTGTCTAGTGCTCCTCACAGTTTACATTTGATGTACAGCACATTTGTATTACATATCATGATTTTTTTTCCAAGTTCAGTAATTAAGAAATATTTTTGTTCTTGATATTCCTTTATAGTTCAACCTTAGCGGGAGTAGACATTACGTAGATTTCATTTGAAACCTGTCAATGTAAAGTGGACAAATCAAGAGGTCTATTTGGATAAATGATTTGCACACCTAAGGGGGAAAAAAAGTTTATTTTTTTTGCCCAGGTTYTTGCTTTTATACCTTTTTCTGCCTGCCCATATGAAATCCATAAATACATAGTTACCTTTTGAGTATTCTAAATACTGCGATAGTTTTGATGCTCTCAGAAAACGTTTCTTGAGTTTTCCTCCTAAGAATCTGTTTAGTGGCAAACCCAGGTGAAAGTGCACTGGTTTGTTTTTGGAGGGAAATTTCTTGTGGGGTGTTGTTTTTTGCTGGTGTTATCCCTCTGTGAGGAGAGTTGTAGGAAAAAATCCCAGTTAACCTGTTCAGGCAGGCAAACCAATGAGATCTATCCTGAAACCTTTAGCAAAGCAGAATATGCTGAAGAGTGTGAATAGAAGTAATTTAAAAGTGTTAGTTTACAGAAAGGTGCTATTTAATTTGTGGAGTCTTTGAAGGTGGTGAGAATGAATCATCTCATGACACCTGACATGGCAGGGCAGGCTGAGTACAAGGAGCCAGAAAGATGAGCAAAAAGCATCCAATATAGCCTCCTGCCAAAAAACTCATGAGGTTCAGAGATGAAAAAGGTGAAACAGAACAAAATTTAGGGAGATAGGAAATAGGTGTTATGTGGAATTTGCAGCAATGAAGTTGAAAKAGAATGAAAATATGACCCTGTGTATAACATTTCAAAAAGAGATGTATCTGCAGCACCAGAATTCCTCAAAATATCCACAAGTTAATTGTGGACGACTCCTAATACTTTAAAAAAAAAAACCTTCTTTCTCTTTTTTTACTGTTTTTGATAGTTCATTTTAGGAAAGAAATTGCAAATATATCTAGTTCCTCAGGTACATACTGTGCTGTACTATATTCTTGMAGCAAATCAGCTTTCTGACTGCTGCTACAAAGCAGATAAGTRCTTATCTGTAGTTCTTAATCTGGAGAGCTGAGCAGTGAAGGGTGCTGTGCACTGGAGTGAAGTTCTCTCATTTTCTTGCAACACCTTGGAGATAGGCTGATCCATCTGGGGAGTGCAAGACTGTCTTTTAAAAAGACACAGGGAAATTAGTTAAACAGACAGATGTGTGAAGAAAACAGGAGTCCCATATTTGCTATACTTTTTCCAGATTCTGCATAAAGAGATGTTTTAACTGGTTTTTAAGTTCAGGTTTCTARCTCTCTCTTGGAAGTTTCACATCTTTCTGATGTTCCTGTACAAACTAACATGGAAGACTAATACTGAAATGCTGGAATACTTAGGAATGTAGAAACATTTTTCTCTTCTGCAGTATAGGATGTTTTACATTAGGACACCACTGTGTACACACAGGAGTAGCATTTCAAAGAGGGCAGCAAGACCCTGTGGGCAGCAAACAGCTGTGCTAAAAGCCATTCTGTCCAGTATAAAACATATGGCTTTGCTCCCTGCTTGCAGGAACTCTAACCTCTTGTGTTTGACTTACCAGACAGCGAGCTTGCTTGCTTGCTTGCTTGCTTGCTTGCTTGCTTGCTTGCTTGCTTCCTTCCTTCCTTCCTTCCTTCCTTCCTTCCTTCCTTCCTTCCTTCCTTCCTTCCTTCCATCCTCTGCATGGTTAAGGGTCTGAAAGTCCCACTCAGCATCCCATCCCTGCCTTGCCCCATGTTTCTTACAAAGATCAGCTGAATACTCTTGTAATCTGTTGTAATCTGCTTTTGCTGCAGAGTGACACTGGATCAGGTCTGGACTCAGCACGACCACAGAAATCAAGTGCATCCCTGGAAACACTGTTGGATTTTTTGATATGCCACTTCTTACTGCCAGGACAAATTTCTCTCGTCACACAGTGTCAGGGGAGTTGTTGCCCCTACACATGACAGATGGCATTTAGTCTGCCAAGAGTAGCCAGAGGGACCACTGAGGACTTCATGGCACTCTACAGAATATGGTATTACAGGTAGGGAAAGATAAAA
Source organism: Malurus melanocephalus (assembly GCF_030028575.1). Classification (NCBI taxonomy): domain Eukaryota; kingdom Metazoa; phylum Chordata; class Aves; order Passeriformes; family Maluridae; genus Malurus; species Malurus melanocephalus. Next base: position 528,881 of record NW_026623332.1, on the reverse strand, counting down.
AATATCCTTTTCTCCTGGTTTCAAATGTGCTTTTGTCCCTCTATTCATAGATTAAACTAAATTCTCTGATTCTGATGTGGAACTCTAGGGACAAAAGGTCAAGASCACTTCAAAGTCACATAGCATCATTGGTGACATTCACCTGGGGAACAGGACTCAAGGGGAAATGAATCAGTGTTTGCAGGTGTCACTATGATTCCAMTTTTCCCAATGGTCAATAAAATGCAAGTGCCAGCTCATTGCAGATGTTCTCCCTTAACAATAGGCAGCACTTCAATCTCTTTAAAAATATATTTAAAAAAAAAAAATCTGTATTATGTGGTTACTCTTTCTGAGACAATCACAACAGATGGATCTGTTATAGAATCTCCTGGTTCCACCTCATGCTGACAATAAAGTCTGAAGTAAACAAACAAAAAATTGAATTAATTCTTCTTTCCCCCCTGATGTTCCTGCAGTGTTGTTTTCCCCAGYGCTCTTCATTCTTTGGAGYACCCAGACASTCACACTCAGAGTGGCTGAGGCCARRRGGSYTTTTTTTTCAGAGATAAGTTTTTGGGTTTGTGAGCATAAGGGAAGATGAGTTACATCGTTTTATCTGAGCTTTCCCCCTCTTTTAAGAAATTATGAGCATGTATGGGTGCTTACAAAATGGTTACTTTCTGAAAATTTTCKAAGGCAATAGAACTTAATGAAGTAATTTGCATATACTGAGACACTCATCAACAAGGTGAAAGAAAAGTCCATGATATTCATGAATATTTTTGTGAGCTGGGTTTTTTTTCAACAAGCATTCACTAAATTAGAGTGGTTTCATTTGACACTTGAATACCAAATTTAATTTTGCTTTTGGATTAGGGTTGTTCATCTCAATCACATCTCCTAAAAAAATTAACTACTGTTTAAAAAAAAAAAATCAGAGAATGTGTAAAGTTGATAACTTAGGTCACTGAAGTTCTCTGATGCTCTACCTAGATTTTTGGGGCAGTTAAGAATTTGTACTATCTCTGCATAACAAGAAGACACTATCTATATTCAGCTCATTCATAAGCAGGGCTTTCACTTATTCTTCCAATAATATGATCAAACAGTTTATAAAAGTTAAATTATTACTCTTTGAGGCTTAATGAGGAATGCTGCCAGTGTACTGAGGCTTGCAATAGTGGCTTTATGCTTCTCAGAAGTGCATGCAATAKTGCACTGAGAATATAATATAAAGAAAGGGGAAAGCCAAGAAGCTTTAAAAAATTATATTAGAAATTAGGGTATTGATGAATACATAGATTTAATTCCATATTCAAACCTGTTGAGTGTTAACTTCATTTAACTGGAGAGTGCATTCGAAAAGAAAAATTTTCGTAAGACAGGGGAACAGCTCCATCCAAACTATGCATATTTCTTCTGCATGAAAACCTGCTGCAAGGCAAGAGGTAAGACGATCAATAATTAGATAGTTTTCATTCCCTGCTTCATTTCAAATCTTATTTACAAAAAAGCAAACGATCAATGTTTTTGTTTTTTTCTTTACCTAATACATCTCATGAATTGCTACTAGCATGCATAAGTGATGAAATATCTTATTCAGAACAATGGTAGAGCTCTAAGTATAAAATTGACAGACTATAATATATGCTCTTATGAGGGGAAATTGCTTTCACAGAATCATAAAATTACAGAATGGCTTGAGCTGGAAGGGATCTTAGAGATCATTTCATTCCAACCCACCTGCCATRGGATATCTTTCACTAAATAAGTTGCTTAAAGTGCCATCCAACCTGGCTTTGAACACTCCCAGGAATGAAGCATCCACAACTTCTCTGGGCAACCTGTTCCAGGGCCTCACCACCCTCACAGTAAAATAATTCCTTCCTAATATCTAATCTAAACCTACTCTGGGTTTGAAGCCCTTCCCCCTTTTCCTGTCACTGTATGACCTTGTAAAAAGTTTCTTGGCCTCTTTCTTGTAGGCTGCCTTCGGGTACTGGGAGGCCCCGATGAAGTCACATCAAAGCCTTCTCCAGGCTGAGCAATCCCAATTTTCTCAGCTTTTCCTCACAGGAGATGTGCTCCATCCCTCTAATCATCTTCATGGCCCTCCTGTGGACTCGCTCCAGCAGTTGCTTTGTAAATCTGAACTTTGTGTCTTACACTTTATTGAAAGTTTGATGCCAGAATTTCTTTATTCTGCTGTATAGAGAAGGTCTGGGACTTTATTTGTTTGCTGTTATGGTGACAATGTTACCCTGGAAAGCGTCAGTTGTTTGTGGTCAAAGCACATCTTCATTTGCACATGCATCATTGAAGAAGAGTGTGAGAACAGAATAAGGTATAAATAATTGATTGGCCACAACTCCAAGTGATTAGGCAATTTTAATTGATTTAATAAATACCAGAAACTTAAAAACTGTTGGCTTTTAACTGAGAACAGGAAAAATAACAGTGTTAAATGTGAAGAACTTACTGGGTCAGTATTTTAAAATTTTATCTAGCTTTTTGTTTTAACTGCAGGGTATAAAAGGGTCTTAGGGTCTTTATCAATTCAGACTTGATCTTCTTTTGCAATTTATGTATGTGTTTTTATTTCAGTTAATGGAGATTTGTTAATCTTATAAAATTGGATTGGTTTGCTTTGTTTTTCTGTTTTTCTGACCTACCTCTGGGCACACAAGATATTTATGATAGATTTGTTTAACTTTTTGATCTGTTAAAATTGTAATGCTCCTGGAGTTTATGAACAATGTAATAACGTTTATATCCTCAAGAAAGTACCACATCTATTGTAGTTTCTTTCAAGGATAATGACACTTTCTATTATCTCTGTCAAAGTACTACTGTGAATTATCTGAATGAATGTAGCCCTTTCCTTTCCTGTTCATAAGCAGATCCAGATTTTTATAGAAACAATCATTACTTGCAAGTATTTGCCAAACAGTAAACCCATTTTATGTTATGGATTATTCACAATTTTTTCTGTCTGAATTCTCTGTGAAGTGACTGGTCACCTCATTGGCACTACTTTTCCTTTCTTGCATGAAAATATCTTTTAAAAACTTGTGGYTTATYGATAATGRKGGAAGAAAACCCAGTCCATGYCAATCTTCWATTGCATATGYMAATATACTTRTTTCTGCATATGAAAAGAGACYGAGTGAACAGTAATAGAAATAAAAMTCCATTAATWAAAACAACAACYGAAAATTCTGTGCTAAAAAGCTTTTCATATTCACATGGATTTTTGCAGGAACATCATCTTCTTAGAATATCAATGGCTGGATGGATCAGGGGTTCAAGGCACACTCCTGTTTACATTACTCCTTTGGCATAAGGTAATTTGCAGAATTGCACGAAGCTGGTCTTCCAAGTCTTTTTATTCATCTTATCACATAAGCCACCTTARCTTCCTTATTCACCCTCCTAATATGTGTTATAATTAAGAGTCAGTTTGTGACTTTKAACAGCTTTTGGAAAACCACAGATGTTTTGGATGGAAGTGTTTTCTGCTGAATAGAGTAACAGCTGTGCAAGAAGGAACGGAGAGCTGAGTGTAGGAAGAAGGCTGACATAGCAATATTCCTGTCAGCCATAAAGGCTGTGTTCATTCTGTGCATGTTGAAGTTTCAATGATGTGAACAATATATTGCTTCACTAAAAACCCAGCAAAACCCTGAAATAAAATATGCATTAATTACTGATGGTTTTAAACACTAGATGACAATGCTATGTRTACAACTCACACAAAAAACACCCTCCCCAGATTTTCAGCTGCGCTAAAAGACAAGTAGAAAATAATGTTTAAAAGGATTTTAACCCAACTTCTTTTGATCCAGAATTAATAGTCTAGTAGTTTGTCCACACGTAAAATTATTTCTTCTGTTTTTTGGAACTGTTATATATAAAGGCTCTTAGGACTGGAAAACTCAACCAACCTTTATAGAAGAACTGTTGGCTTTTGAAATCTGATTTTAAGTTCCATGGTCTCTTACATTCCTCCTGATTCTTTGTTTCTATCACTCCAATTTGAATCTTCATCAGACTGACTCAAGGGGAAAAATCAGGGAGCATTCTGACATGAGTATGCTCATGACTAAGTCTTGTAGAGCCTAACTGAGACAGAACTAATGAGTTTCTAGGGAAATTAAGAAAATAAACCATTTCTCAGAAGTGAAACACCTTCCTATAACCTTTTTGAGTTATTTCAGAAAAGAATATGTCAGGTGTCCAATTCTTGATTCAGTATGTCCACGAGATTTTCAGATAAGGACGAAAAGCCAAAAGACAGCCCAAATGAGACCCTGTAATGGGTACAGTAAAATGAGGAAGACAAAGCTGATTCAAGATTTAGTACTTCCTGCATCAACTACTTTGCAAAGTCACCAAAAGACAGCTTGCAATGAACTTTTATGAAAGTTCAAACCTTTTAATGATTTTTATTACTTGAAAAAAACTCTTAAGTAGTGCATGTTGCCTAAAAGGAATGGATTTGATGGAATATAAGGTTTTWAAATGAATAATTTAATGCAATTAGGAATAGATTAAACAATTTATGAATAGAATGAATGTTTCGATCACCATGTTTAGGTTAAAATAAACGCATTTTAATTTTTCCTTACCAAGGTCTACAGACAAACTCTAAAGTAACTTCAGAGTAAACAAGTTTAATCTTCAGCTCCTTAAAAAGTCTGTGTCTTAGAAATTCTMGTTATTCTATTTTTATAAGTTTTCCTTCTGCACTACTGTTACCTATCTGAATATTAAATCTCCTATAGTGTTTGATCTCTAGGGGGATTATTTTCCACAGATGAGAAAGGCTTGGGCTTAATGTTAATCAGCACTGTTCTTTACCAGGAAGGTGTGAATACATGTAGAACAAGGAAAAGACTACAATCTACTATGAATATTTATCAAAAAACTTGCATCTGGAAGAGCCAACTAAAGAAAACAGTGCTGTTCATTCACCCTGCCATATATACTTCTCATGTATTTGTCCTGGGTTGAAAAACCCACTTCAGAAATAGCTGGGAAGACGAAAAAGAGAGAGCTTGTGCAATTTATTCTCTCTTCTAAAATCCATTAGCTGCCTAATCTTATCTATTATGGGCCAGGGTCTCCTTTGAAACAATCTGATTGCTTTAAAATCCTTTTGGAGCAATGCACTTATTTTCCTGTGTTGAGCATGTAATGACATCGCTAATGAAAGCATGGCAACACTTTGTCCATGCACAAATGCRCTGCTGCAGCCTCCCTGTGACAACCACTGTGGCCAGAATGACAACTTAGAGATGAAAAAGATCCTGAGCATTGCAGTTGAATTTCTTGTTGACAAAAATGTTAGAATGTATTAGGAGCTACATTACAATAGTCTCACAATGTTGTTGTGAGGGCGCTCTGTGATTCTAAAGCTGGACACGGCTGTAGCAATTTCCATGGCTTTTTCCAAACATCCCCAGGGCCCTCTCATCTCCTGGGCCAGTCCATGAGAAGACATAGAGGTGAAGCTACTTTAGAACCCCTTCCTAAGCATGTTGCAAGCTTTTTTCTGACCATGGGTCTTACCCCTACTATAAAGCTGTGGAAAAGAATTTCAGTAGCAGGAAAAAAGTAAGCAGGAAAAATACCTACCTTCTTTAAAAAATATAACACATATTCTTCTTGTGTAAAGTTAATCACTTTTGGTTCCAGAAGTCACTTGAGAGATAAGAGTGTGGAATTTCCTGTGCTCAGCAAAGTAAGCTGTCCATCTACTCTGACAGATGGAGAAAACAGTGGATTCTGAGCCTTTCTATGTGGCAAGACTATCAGTGTATACTTCAGAAGAGAATTTCTCTTTCCTGCTCCCCAGGCTGACACAATTCCTAGTAATTGGAAGCACTAAGTGTAGAGGGGATTCAACAGAATTAAATTTACATTTCAAATTCAGAAATTGAAATTTTATCTTTGGCAAGTCAGTCTTTTTAAGGCTCCTCAGATGAAGGTGCTCAGACCTGGAATATTCGAGAGAACCCTGTGGAGTTGAGTCTTGCGGTAAGAAGGCAAATGACATGATCAGTAAAGCAATAAATAACAAATCAAGTGTATTTCTGTGGTTACACATGCAGGACCAAAGAAAAATGTGCCTATTGTAAGCTACCAATAGAATGATTGTGTATTCATTGACTGTAGAAAACAGAGCACCATGAAATACTTTCTCTAGTACAGGGGGTTAATTGCATGAGTTTTTACTGTCAAGATGAATCAATAGGTACACAGGCATGTAAAMAGGTAAACATAGTTTTGTACTCTTTTTGGCTTTTTTTTTTGCTGAGTAGGAACAGAAGGCATTACCTGTACCCAGAGGYTACAAAAGGCAGATATTTTGTAAACAAGAAAGGCAGAATGACAGCTCAAACTACTCTATTAGATTTGTGTGGGGGTCAGACAAACAGAGACTGTTCTTAGTTTGTGTGAGGACTCCAGGTAGGGTCAGCCTAATTGATTCAGTCTCAAAAAAATATTTGAGGTTGTGTTAGCAGGCTCAGATTTATTCTACTTACAGCTCACACTGGGAAAATTTCATCACAGAGCATGAGGCACGAAACCTTACACTCTCTCTCTCTGTGCTCAATATCCATGCTCCTCAGTTTATGGTCACGCTGTATACTGAAAATCCTGTCATAAGCTGCCACACAACAATTTATTTTCCACCCTCCTACAAGGGGATTGCTAAAAATAATCAGAATCACACCGCAGATAATGGGTCAAGGGTGTCAGGATGCTCTCAGTCTGTGCCACTCCTCCATGGAGGGTCCAGCAGTATTGCTGCTCCCACCACTTCATGTGCAAATCCTCTGTGTTTCATTTGCATTGCTGAGATGGCAAAGCCAATCTTTCTGAGAATTTCATGTCATTCTGCAAAATCTGGCCTTAGGAGAAAAGCTCCTACACTCACTCCAGCAAGAGACTTGAATAATAACAAGGCAAAATAAACTCCTTCTTCACCTTGTTTGTACTTGTAAAACTTAAAGTCTTTACACAAACTGTGCCAAGTGCCCTGAACAAAAGCTTAAAAGGGAAAAAACCTGTACTTTATAGGAAACAACTCATTTTAACAGTCTAACTAGGTATGACTAGGCAGTGGGGAGAGCTACTCTTATGCTTGCCTATTCTGTGAGATTTGTTTAATTAGTCAAGGCCATGCCAGAAGTGTGTGGAAGAGGTGGGAACTCAGCTCATTTGAGATCAGTACTGTAATTATAACATCATGCTTCCAGGAGGATGAACACCAAACTTTTCATTAGGCACTTTTTCTTCTCCAGTTCTTTCTCCAAGCCATTTCCCCTGTATCTTCCCACCCAAAACTCTCTTATTGCAGTTTATTGGTCTTTTATTGGTCCTGGGTTCATTCTGCAGCTTTAGAACGTTTTCTTTTGATACACAAGAATTRCTTATTTTTAGATTACGAGATCATTCAGAGTTCATTGTCACTTTGTGTCACTGATTGAAAAGATCCTTAGCATATAGGTTAGGGAATACATCAGATAAATATTATAATCTAGTAGACTATATTTTGGACAATATGGAAATGATTTTTCCTRCTTTCTCCAAGAGAAAGATGAAAGCTAAATAAAACTTGTCCTAATTCATACATCATTTACAACATAGGTAATAACTAATTTACAGTTCCTGTGTTTTTAAGCACCACTAACAATATTTAATTTATCTTCTTTGGAGGCCTGACTGGTCTGTTGAACTATTCCTATGCTCGAGATCATGTTTGGATCTTTCTAGTGATATATCCATTGGCTTTATATATTGAAACACTGTTTCCATCAGTGATGTTGGCCATAGTGATGTTCAGATCCGGCATCTTCTTTACTTCCCAAACTCATCCCTTAGTAGGACACTCCTAAGAAATTCCTAGTAACTCCAGYGTGTTGGGCTTGTGAGGCCAGGTTTTGGTACTGGGGGTGTTTAAGGTGTGGTTTCTCTGAGAAACTGTGAGGAGCTTCTTCCATGTCCAACAGAGCCAATCCCTGTTGGCTCCAGGATGGATATACCACTGGCCAAGGCTGGGCCCATCAGAGATGATGGTAACACCTCYRGGATAACAGATTTAACAAGAGAAAAAAAGGTGCTGTGYAGTTGTAATTGTGGCCAGAGAGGAGCGGGGTGAGAACATGTGAGAGGAACAGCCCTGCAAACACCAAAGTCAGTGGAGAAGGAAGAGAAAGAGGAGCTCTGGATGCCAGAGCTGAGATTCCCCTGCAGCCCCTGGTGASACCATGGTGGGGCAGCTGTGCCCCTGCAGCCCATGGAGTTCCATGGGGATGTGAGATCCACCTGCAGGTCCTACAGGAGACCCACACCAGAGCAGGTGGAGGCCTGAGAGGAGGCTGTGACCCTGTGTGAGGCTGTGGTGGAGCAGCCTGTCCTTGAAGGACAATGGAAGAGTGCCCCATGTTGAAGCAGTCTGGGGAGAACTGCTTCCTATGGGATGGGTTCACATTGGAAAAGTTCATGGAGAACTGTCTCCCTAGGAGGGTCCACATGCTGGAGCAGGRGAAGGACYCTTCTCACTGAGCAACAGCAGCAGAAACAGTTCAGTATCAKGAACTGACCGTAATCCCTATTCCCTGTCTCCCTGTGCTGCTGAGAGGGGGGAAGTAGWGCTGGGAAGGAGGGACAGGTGARGGGGAAAATGTTTTTAAAGTTTTATTTTACTTCTCATTATCCTGCTCTGTTTTTGTTAGTAATAAAACAAATTATTATCTTTAATTGAATCTGTTTTGCCTGTGACAGTATTTGGTGAATGATCTCTCCTGGTCCTYAACTCATGAACCCGTTGCTATATTTTCTTTCACTGTCCACTTGTGGAGRGAAGTGAGAGCAGCTTTAGTGGGTGCCTGGCATGCAGCCAGGGTCAGTCCACCACATCCAGTTATCCTGCTCTTGCCTAAGAAACACAACAGCTGTCTGCTCTGAAAGGACAACTGTGACAGTTGCAAAGACAATACTGAAAGGGAAGAGTCAATTTTCAAATGCCTTGTATATTTTCTCCTTCCACCTCTGAGAATACCCATCAAAAGCTCTCTTGGGGTTTCTCAGAAAGGACAACTGCCAGGGTGGATTGTGAGAGAATCAACTTAACTTACCATACTGCTGCTGTAATCCTGTCTGAGGCTTTTAATCTATTCAAAGATAAACAAAATGCTGTTATTGCCTCACATGCAATTTTGACAGATGGCTCTTAGTATTCAGCCCAGGTGTAAAGAGWCAGAGATGAATGGATCTGTTCTTTTCAATTCACACACATACTTGTGACTTTCATCTCYACCTGAAAAGCTCCTCAGGCTGTCTATCTATTTCTTGTTCCATGTAATAGACAGATCTTCTTCTATCCAGTTACTTGTGCCTTTTAACAGAAGTCCCTCCCCCCGGAATATTCAATTTGCAGAGCATGAATCATATATATCATTAATATCTGGTTTAAAAGTAAAATAATATTTAATTATGAATATACATGAGTTCTTGGCTCAGTGAAAAGATTTAAGAAAAGAAAAGGAAAAGATACCCATCCTCTACATCACATATGTAAAAAGAGRTTGTCTCATTTCCCATTCCAAAAAGTAATGATTAGGTAAGTTACTTGAATTTGAACAGTGAAAGTAGAGAGAAAGATTGAAATAATGGTGTCTCTTTYAATACAGAGCTTTCCCTATCCTAATAAGCATCTTGACTGACTTTCTTCCTTAAATCTGCAGATAATGTGSAGTACAGAACTCGGGAGAAGCTTCATGTCATGCTCATTTTCTGCAAATATTTTTAAGCCATAGGGCGTGCTGTATTCCTCAGCACCTTAATCTGTGTCACATCATTGGAAATGGCAGAGGGTGAAAGCAAAGAAGGCAGAAAGAGCAGAGATATCTGTTACTTTGCTTTTAAATTATGTCTGAGAATGTACAGAATCTGGAAGTTCAAAGTATCTGTTGCCATTAAGGAGGGGTCTAGAAACAGAAGAACAAACAGGACACACAGGGTCTTTGAAATTAAGGTAACAATGTGCATGAGGCTAAAACATAAAAAAAAAACATTAAAAAACCCAGCACAGCTCTGCTGAGGTCAAAGTCTTGTGGAGAATACACCAGCAGTCCATACCTGTTAGCTTTAGAATATTATTTAACTTTTGTTATAAGGCTACCCATATTAAGTTAATGTCAAGATGCCCTTGACCATTATCAGCATCAGRSAACATTTTARTCAGAGGTTYTGGACCCAAAMTTCCCCAGGTTTCAAACAATAAATYGTACTGGCTGAGTGGAAGCTATTTTGCCATCTGTCTGGTTTCAGCTATTTTCTATTATGTTACATTGTTATATTTACTGAAGAGTTTGAAGTATTTCACTGAAGAGTTTAAAGTATTTATTTGTCTTCCTCAGCTTCTAAACTCACGGTTTGGCCAGAGGAAGCTGAAAACCTGCCTGTTTGTCACACCTGGAGATGGTGGTGCATTTGAGTCCTGTCCACTTGTCCCTCTTTACTAATTTAGTTTAAATGTGATTGTGTTACAGAACTGAACTCAATCACCATCACTCGAGTGATGTGTGATACGGTATAATTTCTCTCCCGTGCTTTTAGGAAGCTTGCTAATTCAACCCAAATTGGAGGGTGTCATTCAGGATTTTGTTACACTGCCAAATGCATTTGATGGGGTTTGCTGGACTCTTGAGCCTGCACACGCTGCTGCTGCTGTAACAACACTTAGGACAACACAGCCTTTGTCTCAAAAAAACCCCAGTGAATTTGTTAAGATTATTTGAGGTCAGTGAACCCATGGGATACTAAGTAGAGGTGCAGGCTGCTTGGGATATTTCCTCCTCTCCCAGCTTGCCTAGCATATCTGGCAGAAACCGATTTAATCCTGCTTCCAATGATAGTAGTRAATGAGAGAGTTCAGTAGCTCTATCTGCTGTCTTTGGCTAAGGTCTAACACAGGAAGGAGGGTGAACTGATGGTGTGTGAATGAAATCAATCCATGCAGCAAGAAATCTCTGCATGTTTTTTACCCTCCCTCTCYCCAAATGGCATTTGAACTGCATTTACAAGGATTTCTGATGACATTTTTAAATCATATACTATCACTAGAATTTGTAACAATTTTCTTCATCAGGATGAAGTATTCAGGGAATATTTCTACTTGTTCAGCTGGAATGCCATCATTTGTTAAAAAAAAAGCACAGATAACAATTTAAAATCTTCACGCCTAAAGTGGAGTTTGCTTTTTTATTTAAACTTGTCCAGAGTGAGTGAGAAGTTCAAAGGAAACAGCTCCCACAGGTGAAAATAAAACCTTTGAAATAACCACTGGTTCTGTTAGCTTGGATGGAGAAAAGATCTTACAGCCTGTGCTCCAACTACCCTCATGTGCACTCCATTTCTCCCTGCAGGAAGATGAGAAGAGTCAGAAGCAAAGAGAATCTGACAGAGGAGGATGAAAAAGCCAATCTCAAAAGTTGCTGCTTGGCGTGAGACTGCTTTAATGTTGCAGTTGGCTTAAGAAATGTCAGGTTCTTTGAGATGTAGAAGGCCTGGTGTTAAAGACAAAATAGAGTAAGAGGCAGCTTTCTGTTTAAAATTCCATCTATGGGATTTGATTCTCTGTCTCATGTGTTCTGTCTTCTAATCAACCTGTGTATAAGAAAAGCGAGTTCATCTCTACTCTGGTGTAAATGTAAAGCTCAGAAATGAGATCATTCTTTATTTTGATAAAACTTGTGAAAAAAACATTGAAAACTTGCACAGTGTAAACAGAGAGAACACTTGAATGTRCTTTCTCAAATTAATGTTTGGAGAAAAGCAACATTATCCTTGCAAATATCCTGACTGGAATTGTTCTTTTCTGAAAATACTGCAAACCTTTTCCTCYCAAGTTTTCTCTCTGTTTCCCATACTTGCTTGGAGTCAGAGTTCAAGTGTGTTTTCCCTGCTTTGAAACATTCTGTGCTGAGATGCTAAAGCAAACAGAAGAAGTTTTGATATTCTATGAACTGGTCCAGTGATGGCTGGAGTTATCTRATGCCTTGCTGAAGAGTCTGTATTATTAATGAAGTAGCTGGAAACCTTTCTGTGAAGGGGAGGGGATGATAGAAAAGATTCTGATTATGCTTCCACCCTCTCTTTTTCAAGGCATTTCCTGGGGATGACATTTCGGAAGGTTGCACTGCCTGAGAATAATATTTCAGCTAGGTGGAGAGTGCAGTGAAATGTTTCCCTTCTATGTGTTGCATATGTTCCTCAGAGGGATGTGTTAGTTCAGACACAGGACCACCCTGCTATGCAAATCTGTCCAGATAATTTCCAGATGAGAGCTGGCTCCTACCCTACCCCCTCAGAGCATGGGCAAAATGAGGTTTTTTGTCTGATTCCAAGCCACCACGTAGGCATAGCCATTCTCCTGGATTTGCACAGTGTCCCTGGCATGGAGAGGTGGTTTCCAGCCTGCATGCAAGCTGTGAGAGGCAGGAGCTGAATGTACTGCAAGTGGCCTTTTCAAAGCTCTTCCACAACTCAATTGGTTTCTTAAAACTTTATGGTTTCAGCTTCTGAGTTGTGAGGTAGTGGCGGGATGCCAGATAGCAAAAATTATAGCATGGATATTAAAAAGGTTAAATCCTGTGTCTTCATAACTATCTTTAATAAGTGTTGATAGGCAAAATTATTTTGATTTCTTGTACTCCTGCTGCAGACAGCTGAAAAAAGAAGAACCTTTTATTGAATATGCATGMTTGTAATAAGAACAGAAAATTGTACATACACTTAAATGTTTTTCACACTTGTATTTTGAAGACTGTATTCTTGTGGTCCTCCTGATGTGATGTACCTGAGCTGCAAAGTAGCATTTGCATAACTTTTGATCTTACAACAGGCTTCTACTTCTACGAGGCRGGTATAATTTTATGCTTCAGTGGYTTTGACTTATAAATGGTATTTGCAAATCTTTTTCATTCTTTTGGACCTGGATTTTATGGAGAAATAATAAGTAGATGGCATTTTTGTAAGTGGAAAGGATTGGCCTATCTCTGCTGGCTAGAGAGCATTGTCCTATGGAGTGGAAGGTAGCCCTTGGTATGTTCTTCTTCTAAACAAAGCTGGCTTTTTTTTTTTTTTTTTTGAAATAGACAAGTAAACACACCTTTAAGCTGAAGAATAAAGTATTTTGGCCTATCTAAGCCAAAGTAATTTTCCCCAGAAAGACTGGATCTTTTTTCTACCATGCCTGAGTGAGTCATCACAGATTTAACTGCTCTTGGCAAATATTTATGGTGATTATTTACCTTTCAAGCTTTGATTGTCTATAGAGACTATGGTTTGATACAAGCTAGATTAAATACATGATGGTAGAGTCTTTTCCAGGAAAACAACTTGCAACATCATAGCTATGCATAATATCATAGAGTGGTGCTAGAGATGATAAACTCCTTCCAACATGCTGACATTTCAAAAGCAGACATAATATTCAGCATGATTTTCAATTTCTGGGCTGCAACAAACTCTGCACTCTGGGAGGATTTATTTGCAAAATGCTCTTAAGCAATTTGTAAGAAGATCTTCACAAGATTTAGTGAAGGTCTGCAGCAAAGTAAGGCACTCTCACWCTGGCTACCTAAAGTGAGGAACAGCAGCCACAGTAACAAACAGAATAGGCAAGGAGTAGGTAGAGAGGGTTGGAAGCTCACAGTGTGTGAAATGAGACAGCTAAACCAGGAGGGAGATCAAACCTATCACCATAAATTACTGTTCAACTTTTACTGTGAATTAGTTTTGATAGTTTTGATTAAAATAAATACTTCTGATAAAAGAACAAAATAGGAACTAAAGGGTGACTAAATCTTTTACTGTTTAAGAGTGAACCTATTTGATGTGAAGCTAGTAGGAGTTTTATGAGACCCTAAYACAGATCTGGTACAAGCACCAGATATTGAAGTTTTAAAAGTTGGCCTGTGTATTACAGAAAGGCTGGTCTTGATTGACAGCAACAGAGCATTTGTTAGAGCCCAGGTGTAGGCAGAGATGAAATTGGCAGATGAAATTATGCACAGACCCGAGAATTGAAATATAAACCTGGTAAACCAACATTGCCAAAACTGGGAATTCTACTTTGAGCATCCTGTGGTTCCTCCCCAGCCAGCAACCAAACCCCATGCAGCTGCTCACTCATTCCCCCACCAGYAGGGCTGGGGAGAGAATCAGAAGGGTAAAAGGTGGAGAACTTGTGGGTTGAGATAAAGACAGATTAATAGGGAAAGCAAAAGCTATGCACACAAGTAAAKCAAAACAAGGATTTAATTTCTGCTTCCTATGGGCAAGAAGGTGTTTAGCCATCCCCAGGAAAGCAGRKCCCCATCATCTCTAATGGTTACTAGGGAGAGAAAAAAACATCACTCTAAATGTTCCCCCCTTCCTATTTCTTTCCCCCACTGTATATATTGAGCTTGATGTCAGWTGGTCTGGAATATCCCTGTGGCCAGTTGGGGTSAGCTGTCCTGGCTGTCKCTCCTCCCAAACTCCCATACACCCCCAAATTCTCTCACCACTGTGGCAGTACAAAAAGCAGAAAAGGTCTTGACTCTGTACTAGCCCTGATCAGCAATAACAAAAACAGCTCTATATTATCAACTCTGTGCTCAGCACAAACCCAAAACACCCCATATCAGACCCCAGGAAAAAAATTAACTCTACATCAGCCAAAAGCAGCCCAGAGTAGTCTCAGCAACAAAATGATATAGACAGCAGAGTGCTTGAGGGYTTACAGTGGTGAGGCCACTTTGCTTCTTCCTGCAGCTGCAGCATCACTGCAAATAGGAAGATGGATTTCAAAACATACCTGTCTTGTGTACAAGCCGGTGACTGGGAAGCTGTAATTCAGCTCCAAATCACTGAAGTTTTCTTCTTGCAGTCCTTTGTTAATGAAAGGGAAATAGTTTGTKCCAGAATTTTGTAAGAATGTCAAAAAGACTGTCATTAGAGGAGAGGTTCAGAAATTAGGTAAGGATGCTGATTCTACATAAGGAATCCTTAATCATGTTTRACTTTATTATTCTGAATGTGGAGATGCCTGTTAGCAATGACCCATTCTGGCTGAAAAGCCTGTGGCACTGCAGTCTGGACTTTGGTGCATGGACCCAGGCATTGAGAAACTCAGCATCTTATAAGCTTRAAATCTAAATGAAAATAAATTCTATGTTTATTACAAAGGGATCATGAAAATTCTTTTCTTACTTTCTAAAGAGGCTGCACCTGGGCTGGGGTGCTCAGTCCCTGAGGCTGGCTGGAGCTGTTTTTTGACTGACTGCTGAAAGCAGAAGACCTGCAGCTCAGGGAATTTTACTGCAGAGAAAAGTGAGAAGCMGGGCTGAAAGAGCAGAAAGTCCTTCTTTCCTCTCCACCCATGTTCTAACCAAG
This sequence comes from Malurus melanocephalus, assembly GCF_030028575.1. Lineage (NCBI taxonomy): Eukaryota > Metazoa > Chordata > Aves > Passeriformes > Maluridae > Malurus > Malurus melanocephalus. The sequence goes on along the minus strand of NW_026623332.1, from coordinate 513,446 downwards.
AGTGCTTGGAAGCATCTGACAGGCTCAGAMGTGTGACTCAGGAATCCTGGCTAAGTTGCTGCTTGCAGCAGCAAATCACGAAGGGCCAGCTAGTTGGAAATGTTAAACAGAGACTCTGTTATTGTATATGGCCCTATGGGCAGCTTTCAAGTCACTCAGATATTTGTGACGGAGGAGCACTACATTTATTTGTGACAAGGGAGTGAGGGAAATGGGATAAAATCTGGTTTAGTTAAATGGTTTTGAACTCTGCAGATACTAACGAGGCTTATATTATATTTCAAAAAGATTTTCTGCATTCCTCATTGTGTCAGATTCTCAGACCTGTTCTGTAACCACGGCAATTCAAGTTGAAGATTGTTTGTTTCACTTACTGAAAATAGGAAAACAACCCTGGCTCAATAAAACATCTCATTTTTTCCCATTTGAAGCTCTGTAACTGAACTGAGGGTCACATAATGTGGACCCAGAAATGAGGAATGAAGACCCTTGGCCAGGTTTATTTTTCCTCATACCAAATCTTGTGTGTTTCTCCAGTGGAGACAGTTTAAACTGCTTTTCTTCCTGCAATGAGGATAAGTTGTAAATTGCCATTACAGAAGCAATTTCTAAGAAAACCTAGCCAGAACCTTTGTGCTGTRTGTTTTACTTCCTATTACAAAGAAGATCCTTTTGTAATGACTCTACTAATTCTCACAAACATTCAAAAGCCTGTAAATTACTTTCACKCATCAAAGTGGAACACATGGGTATCTAGAAATGGCACTGTTCTGGCTCCTAATTATCTGGAAGCATGAAAGGGGTGTCAAGGTGTCACAAAACCTGTGCTCAGAGCAGACATCAGTGCAGCCGGAGCTGTGGAATAGTCAATGTAAAAACCAAATACATGAAATCACAAGCACTTCTGTCCCTAGATGGAATGAAAGTCTTTCATGTAATCCACAGCAGCTTTTATCAATGAACAAGAATTGAACATGTGTGCAATGCTGAAGAGACCTCTGAAGTTAACAGGGATGAGGGCAGGAATCTTAATCACTTAATGACTGCCCTTTGTTGGTAGTGGCGTTTTCCTCCTTTACATAAATAAATAAATAAATAAAYAATTTTAAATGTGGTAGTCTGATGCTAAAACAAGTATTCATTTTAAATTGCAATGTTACTTTTAGCCGAGACACAGAATATTCTGTGCCTAAAGTCATAATACAGTTTTTGCTCAACAAATTCTTCACTTGCACCTGCAACTGCTCCTTTTAGATACAGAAAAATTCCACCTCCAAGCCTTACTTTACATCAAAAGTTATATATAATCTTCTTTAACATTCTATTGGTGTTCAAGACCACCAAAATAATATGCAAATAAAAAYCACATTGTATCAAATCCCTAATGGATCCAAAAGATGTCTCAATGCACCAAAAAGAGACTTTGGAAGAAGTAAACTGAAGATTTATAAAAATTCACTTAGGTGGAAGCAGCCTATAGCAGACCAAGAGAAACTCTTCAGACAGAGTCACAGAACCTCAGATGGCAAAGGCAATCATGGATAAAGGGAAAAATAAAGTAAGCAAATAAAGAGTAAAGGAGCTGTGTGTTCCCTCAACCCTCAGGTAGAAGAATTAGTGTCCACGGCATTACATGTGCATCCATGCAGCGGTGAGGAAGAACAGTGCAGGAGCATTGCTTTCCCCTTCTCTCCTAAATGCCATTCAGCTTTCAAGTTGAGATTATTTGTCATGCTGAGCTTTGTTTTGGTGATGGGCAAACCTGTGCAGAGGTGTACTGGTGTTCAAGGCTCATCTCTCTAAAGTCCCTTTTCCCACAGTTCTTTGTCTTCTCTTGCACCTTCCAARCAGCTCCASKGGACCTACAGTCCTTGCTSATGYGTGACTGCAGCAGGATCCTGGCAGKAGWKACCACCRATACTCATGYGAGTTCAGGTCTGCCCACTTGTCCTCGTTTACAGGTAACAGGACCTGTTCATTCCTCTCTTGTGAGATGTTGTAAATTATCTGCTCAAAGGCGTGGTTTATGAGTAAAATCTCTCATAGCTCACCAAGGAGGCAGGAAATGAAGATGAATTAAAACTTTTTATTGTTCCACTCCTGTCCTTCTGTTCACTACAAACACTGTGGGCTCTTAAGAGTTAGGACACAGCTCTTTGTCCTTGGGAAAGGGGAGTCACTAAGGCCACGTTTCCAATTCTTTCCTCCCAAAGGAAGGGATAGGAAAGCAAMAGTAGTGCATGGTACAGTGGAAAATGCAGCAGCACTTCACATAATCAATGCAGAAAAAATCCATAATATCCTTGTGGGCTCAATGTTCCTTGAGGAGAAAAGCCAGTTGTATTGAGATGTCTGAGCAGACTTGGGTATGCAGACAAAGACCACAGCCTCAATTAATAAAGAAATATTGAGACATTGGCTGTCACCAAGAAGCTCATCCTGGCAGTGTGACAGAGTATTAACACCAAACCACACCCCGAGATCCAACAAATAGCTGTGCAGTTTCCAAATTTTGTTTCATTTGTTGATCCAAACWAGCTACAGAGATCAAACCAGACTGGATATTTTTTCCATCCTGACACTGAAAGCTGTAATAAAGATCCATCCTCTTTGCATGCTCATGTTATATCAGTGCAGCAACTGACCATCCCTTGCCTAGCAGCCTTGCCTCTCTTACTCAGCCATGAGCCTTGCCTCTCTTACTCAGCCATGGACTGGGCTCTGAATATTTCACTATTCTCCTCTTACATGTGAGGTTATTGAGGTTGATGAATATTTCATGGCAAATAGCTCCTTTCAGGCACGTGTTGTTCAGYTCTTCAGCAAAATCTTTACACAAGCTGAGAAATGCTTCAGAAAGACTCACAATGAATACCAAAGATGGTTTATTTTCACTGATGGATGTTAATTCAATGGATAACATAGTAAATTTTGCTTTGTAATGCACGCTTCAGTTAGCCTTTCCCCTAAGAGCCAGTYCAGCTGAAATAACTTCATTTACAAAAGGAAACAAAAAAGGTTATGTTAGTCCCTTTAGCTGGAATTATGTTCTGTTAATTGAGTAAAGTGTATGTAGTGTTTAACTCATTTGTTGTGTCTTTCAGGTCCTGTTTGATGCCTGGGCAACTTTTAGTTCTTCCTTTCCTTTCTGACCCAGCCTAATCTCTGTGTGGATACTCAGCTAGAAATTCAGAGCGTGGCCACTGAAGATTTTAATACATATTTTGCTAATGGCACCTTTGCAGCAAGAGGTGGGTGCTTTTAGCCTTTCAACAAACAAAACYTCTCCAACTACACAGGCAATTATAGGCTACATTTGCAAGGTGGGTGTATGCTTGATTTTAAAACGCACTCTTAGCTTTCCTCTTTACAAGCTGACATTCGCCATGAGTGCAAAAGACTTGAATGCTCTGGTCAGGAAAATCAAAACATTCTGAGAGACTGTCTCTTGGCAACAGGATGAGATGTCCTACAGGTGCTGTGAGGTGTCCCACCCTGTGCAGTGGCCAGGGTCATTGGGATGGGTTGYGAAAAGACCTCCATGGTCAGAGTGAAGATATTCTTTCCCTCACATAGTTCAAAGATCAGCCCCAGATCTGTCTGGACTGTGGGGAAGCAAGGCCTTAGCCTTTGCTTTTGATTCAGAGGGAGCGATGCTTGAGCTCTGATCTCATACTCCCCAAGAGTTTTGTTATGTGGGTTTTTTTTTTTTTTAAATTTTCTGTTCAGCCTTAAGGCATCAAGGATATTTTCACAATTTCTTTGTTTTTATTTTTTAAATCATGCTATGTAGCTGTTTGCCAGACAGTCTTTCTGAAGGGAGAAAAAGAAAGATTGTTTTCTGTTTCTTTTTCCCAGAGACCTGGTTGTGTTGTATGTTTTTATTCTGGACTTGCCCTCTAGTTCTCTACAAATACATCTCCCCATCTTTTCTCTGCTTTCTGGATGCAAAGTGGATCCCTCAAGGTAGTCAAGCTGAGCTCAGATGAAGTATTTTGCTTTTATTTTTGTACCAGTTTTGTTTTTGACTTTATGGGGTTTCTTTCTTTCTTTCTTTCTTTCTTTCTTTCTTTCTTTCTTTCTTTCTTTCTTTCTTTCTTTCTTTCTTTCTTTCTTTCTTTCTTTCTTTCTTT
>NW_026623332.1:505226-508600 GCF_030028575.1 Malurus melanocephalus | reverse complement strand
TGTTCCATGCCAATGGCCCTTGCTGAAGCCAGGCTGCCAGAGCAGGTGCTCACTCCCAGCACAGCCTCTCTGTGCCCTGCTGTGCAGGCAAATGTGCAGCTCTGCCTTTCAAGCAGCAGGATTAGAAACTGAGTGGACTGAAGTAGCAAATGTTTGCATACAGCTCTGGCCATCAAAGATTCCATTCAGTCAAGTTTATTGCACTGGCACCCTTATAAATACAGGCAGAATTTCCTTTCTTCTYGTTTGTGCTCCATTAGCAAGCAGCAKTTTGAGAGAGCTACAGCTCTGCTTKTACCATCAACTCAGTGGAATTTTCTAATATATGGGCAGAAATCACAAAAATTGAGTTTAATATCCTGACAATACAGACAAACTCATTGCTCTGGTGCTCCTGGAATGGCAATCTAAATTTTCGTCTAAGGTTATGAATGGCTGTGAAAGAGTGCTGTGACTGGCTGCTTCTACTGCCACTGCTTGGAGCACAGTGCAAGGAACAAACTGATATAAATCTATCGATCCTGTGTCCAAATATCCTTGCCTTGTTCCTGTCCCCAAGGGTCTGTAGGGAGTACATTATTTAAAAAATATATTAATAGGGCAAGTGGTGAGTACTGGTCCCAATGCTTAATTTGTCAGCCTTCTCCATCTGCTTAACCATTCCCTAGATGACGGCGTTGAGTGTTCAGGACAAGCAGGCATCTAAAGAGTGTACCAGGTTGGAAAAGTCAGGCTTCCAGTCTCTAGGAGTCTGAAACAGAAAAGGATACGGGATGACTGTTGTTTCTACTCTACAGAGGTGTTAAAGCAACTGTTTCTCTGCCTAGCTACCGGCAAGATTTGTTTTTGTGCATTGCAGCGCTGTTCTTGGTAATATTCTGACACATCARCTTCCACACAGATCAGGTTATCCAGCTTCTCTTAGAGCATTCATRTACTTGAGGATATATATAACTTTMAATGAGGCAAASATAGCAGAAGAAGGYGCCACTCATAGTGTCTGCTTTTGACTTCCTTTTCCATTTTCTTACCTTTKTCTCTTTCAAAAGCTTGTGAAAATGTCAGAGACAGCCAGGTCCTTYTCACAGCAGGTATACTCAGACTTGGAACAGAGTTCTTAACCCAGTTCTTATTTTTCTAAATATGGTCTGTTTTGGGGCTCATCTCACAGCAAGGCTGAGCTGAAAACAGAGTTCTTCCTTTTTTTGTTCATTGATGACTGCACTTGTTTTCATTTTTCTTCAGACCCTTTTATGCCATCCTACTTTGAYTGTTTTGCTCTCAGGAGTTCTCCTATATTTTTGCTCTCTCCAGTCCCTGATGCTGATCCCAGACAGGATCAGAGCTGCTTAAGTGGATCATGGGACAATTATTGCAAACAGAAGTGCTTCTCAGCCTGGAGTTTGACCTTGTCTGATCTGTCACAGGTCCCTCACCCTGCCTGTACCACTTGTAACCCACTGAAACGGAGCATTTGGGAGTCACAGTGAAGAATCTCTGTTCTGTATTTGCCAAGCACTCCTGGGTGTTGTAAAGTCTAGCAGGATTAAAAAGTATTAGACACCTGAATCGAAATACTAAAGGGAGGAGCATGTTTGAAACTTTTGCCTCCTATATAGCTTTACAAAAATGGAAGAATAAGTGAATAAAACAACTTCTTACTCTTMGGATCTCCTATACAGCCCAGGGTTTAATGCACTCACAGAAACAGTAGGAAACTGRCATTTATATTTTTGCCATGGAAAAAAAAACTACATGGAGAAAGTATCCACAACTAAACTTAATTTGTAATACAACTATAATACCATCTAGCTTCAGGGAAGTTTCTAAAATCATGAGTAGCAGCAAGTGCCTGAGCCAGACAGCATGCTCAGAGCAAAAGGTCTCTGATTCTGCTCACTCACATGCTGCAGCTCCTGGTGCAGGGAGCTCCCAAACCAAGGGCAGTAATTTCCATTTAACAGTCCTTAAMTTTTCTTCCCTAGATCTAATTACATTTTGATCCTATTTAGAATTCTGGTCTCCACAGCCTCCTGCAACACATAGTTCTATAGCTTAAGCAAACTCAGTTTTTTGCCTGCAGTTACAGAATCACAGAGYGGTTTGGGTTGAAAGGTACCTTGAGGATCACCTTGTTCCAGCCCCTTGTCRTGGGCAGTTTGATAATTTAATTTGATATCCCTTTGTTCTGACATTATGATGATCTGACTAATATTTCTTCTTTATCTACTCATTATTTTATAATACTTCTACCACATTTCCACTTGTGATTCTTTTACCACCTTAAAAATCTAGTTAATGTCTCATCATGCATCATGCCATACCTTTGATCAAATTTTTCACACTTTTTCTTTAGTTATGTTGCACCTCTTTTGAAACAGGAGACCAGAACTCCATGTAGGAATCAAGATGCAGAGATATCCTTAAGAAACACAGTAACATTTAATATTTWTTTTGTCCTCTCTGTCTGTCTTAGTAATTCGATAGTTCCATTTACTCTTTGTCACCACAGATACAAAAATTATATTTTCAGAGAGCTCTCTGCAGCAGCCCCAGAGTCTGTTCCTTAGCATTGACAGGTGACTTCAAGCCTACCATCATATTCAGGTAGTTAGGTCTGTTTATTCCTCATTCAAGTTCCTTTGTGTTTACCAACATTGAATGTGATTTTATCTACACTGTTTTGAATGGAAATTCATCAGTAATGTTGATTACCATAAGATCCTGTGAAATCTGTCTTCTCCATAAGTCTGCTTTGGACTATATTCCCTTAAACTATATTAATATATTTTCTAACTCACTGAATTGGCAAAAATCCAGATCCTTTTAAGAGCTGTCTTTTAATTTGCTAACCTACAAGAGGCAACTGAGGGCTGGTGAAAAAACAGTGAACAGTGAGTTGTTGCTCAAAAGCAACCATCATACTTTCAAACCCATTCTTCTCAAATTCTGTCTTTTAAAAAAATTAGATGTCTTCTGAGCACATGTAAAGATTTGTTTGTTACTACATAAATTCAATTGTGTTTTCTTAAATTACATTGTCTCCCAACTTGACAAACTGTATGTATGTGTCTAATCTTGCATCCGTGGGTATCCTGCAAAGTTTTGTCCTGAAACCTGAAGCATTTGGGTCTTCATCAGGARTGTAARCAGCCTTGCATGGACAGCTAAACTRYKGAATTTRTCAGAGMAGRTATTTTTATTTTGAGAGTGACAGTAGAGAAAGGTTGATGTGGCCAATGATCTACATGTGCTGTCATAACAGCTGGTTTTGCTTTTCCTACCACATGCAACACTGGATTTAGCCCTAATTTTGAGTTCTGCAGTTGCTCTTTTGGTTTTGTTTTGGTTTTGTTTTGGGGTTTTTTTGGTTT
>NW_026623332.1:490152-504356 GCF_030028575.1 Malurus melanocephalus | reverse complement strand
GGTCTTATTCAAAATGTAGTCAATGTGACATATTTCACTAAACTTTGAAACTAAACTATTGAGGCAACTCCAGAAAAACATTATACTTAATGTGATAATAGTTCAAAGARAATCCTTCTAAGAACAGTACTTGCAAATATACTCCATCCTCTTAATAATTGCTTTAGAACAAAAAATACTTAACACCTTTGTAAARGTGCTATTTAATAAAAATTTAAACCTTATGTTTCCACTGCCAGAGAAGCTTAATTATAGGGAATGTAAAGTAAATTTAGAGAGAACATTTATAATTTCCTGATTTTTACACTGTCTACCTTTCTTCATTCCTCTGCTTAGCCTGAGATTTTTCAAAGGAAATTAGGCTATGTGCACATCTTCCATTTGGAAGCATAACATAAAGTGAGGATTAAACTTTAGACCTTCTTGCATCCCACTGAAATGATTAGCCTTAAATGAAAAACACCCAGAAGTTTCTATCAAACATTTGATCCTAAAGAACTGATGCCAGATACCCTTCTCATGAGGAAAAAAAGCAGTAGTGTTCCAGTGGACAAACATCACTTGCTCCCAGTGACTGCAGAGCTTGGCTTGGTAAAGAGAGGCACTGAACCGTTTTCAGTTTAACATCCCTCCTGCATGAAGGGTGCACTCCAGCTCATCTGATTTTGRTATCTGCAGTGTAGAAATTTACCTCTGAGTTGGTGACCCCAGGCTCCCTTTAGATATGATGAAGGGCTATAGACACTTTCAAGCCATCATTCATCCAGTCTATCTGAGCCACCAACTTGGGTGACAGAAGAATTATGGCCCCAATCTACCTATTTGTCTCAAATGGCAGTAAAGGGAGCCTGAAGTAATAAGCTCAGATGTAGATCTCTTATGCATGTATCCCTCTCTCTGCAGTGTCCTAATTGAACTCCCTAAGGCTTTTTTCTATGAAGAGAACTGGCTAAAATCTTTTGTGACAGCAGTGTCCATTTAATTTCACAAACCAGTTTCTGTTAAAGGAAGAAACTTTTTTTTTTTTACATTGAAACTAAGCTTCTTGAAGTATTTTTATACACTTAGTAGTGTCTAAAGGATGTAGTTGTATATATAAATGGAGAAGCTTTTTCAAGAAAAGCCATAACATGAGCACTCACATGCTCTATTTTAAATTTTTTCATTTTTAATTTTTATTTTTTTTTTTAATTAAGGCAGAATCTAAACAGTCATCCAATCAGAATTCAAAGTTGTCCCCAAAGCTTTCATGTTTAGCATTTGTATTCTGACTAACTCTGAGAATATATTTTAGGACTTAGTGAAATGTGGAAGCTTTCTTTTGGCTAGATTTTCTTGTTTTCAATTTAAAGGTTAGCTGGAAGACTTGGAAGAACAATTAAGTCATCCCACAAAAGAAAAAAAAATGTGTCTGTGATTGGAATGGGTCCAGACTGTTTAAGGGATGATTTGATTAGAAGAGACATGTCTCCTGAGTGGTAATTGAGGTTTATAAGTTTCATGGACAAAGCAATCATYAAACATATGTCCAGAAACAACAACTAGCCCCTCTGCATCTGTCAGTGTTAGCTCTGTACAGATTTGGGGCTTTTCCCATTAGATGTGTTCTTGGGGGAGCTTTGAGAACTGCAGTGTCAAGGGTATAAAGTCTGGAGACTCACAGAATACCAAGTTTGACTGACTCAAGCTTTCAGTGGATTCTCATGATCCCATGCAGCCTGGGAATCTGAGCAACCCTTTATACACCTAATAAGAAATTAAGCAGAATACTATAGTAGGCATTATCCTTTCAATACTTATCAGAGAAAATAATCCACATTGTCCCCATTTTGTGAGTGAACTTCAGTACATTGCACTTACCGTAATGTAATTTTGTAATTTACGTTACAAATTTTGTTTGTAATACAACAAAAATTATTTTAAGCCCTCAAGTTTAATTAAAGATCCTTGAGGGTGCRTTCCTCTGGCATGCAGGGTGTGAACCACTGCCTACAGCTGTGTGGGAGTTTCACTCAACAAATCCCCTCTACTGGGACTCAGTGTCACTGATCTCAACATTTATACTCCCCTCTTCCATGTGTGACCCTCAGTTCATTTAAGTCTGCAGACCTTTCTCTTTCCCTATGGTTGCTGGAAGTGCAATTTGACAATCCTGTTGGCTTCTCCACAACCTTCACCATCAAATTTGTCTAACTGGGGAGAGCTGGTTGGAGGTGAGTTTGTTCCATCAGGTACTGCATGGGAATGAGGAGATAATTGGTACTTTTTCTACCTCCCTTCTCTGTAACAGCAGAAACAGAGGAGCTGGTTTTCTTCAATTTCACCAAACATTACCTCTGTGTGTCCCTTCTGCTTTTCTTTGCCCCTCTGCTCTTTTTTGCCTGTACCTACTTTTCCTAAAGTGAGGAGTTATCCATAACTTAGAGGTGATGACTTTGTAAACAATTACAACAGCAGTTCACCAACAGCTGCCACAGCATCCCCCACCCATGACCACTTGCTCACCCCAAAGTCTGAGGTGCTGAGGATGAGCTGAGCTTGGGCTCTTCAGGCTGACTGTGTTGAGCTCTTTTTTCCAGAGGGAAGTGAAAAATTTTACTGTCTCCATCAGTCTTTGGGAGAAAGATTCTTCTTGACCCCAAATCTGGTATATAATATARCACTTTGTGCTGGAAAGCCATGTGACTCCTTTAATCATCTGTCTCCCCTTATCTTTGTGGCTGAACATTCCATGCTGACAAATTTTATAGCATATGATTGGGTAGATGGAAAAGCCTGTCATTTGTCTGTTAGCTTTTTTTTTTTTTTTTCTTTTTAATTGAATGACATTTGAGCAGGTTGATGAGCCTGAAAGGAAAGACCATGCAGGTATTTTATAACAGGTATCTGTCATCTTCATGACAGGCAGATGTTAATTTATATTCTTTTTTTGCATATGATATATCAAAATTTTTCATGAATGTCATAATCAATATCCAGTATTTCATTTTCTGCAACAGCTTTTTTGCCTGATATCCTTCAGTAAGAGTCATTTAGACACAAGATGTATGGGATGTCCTCCTTCAGAAGCCAAGTCAGCATTGCATCATTTTTCCTCCAGCAGATTGAAATAAAATAGGAAAAGTCAAGATAGAAAGGGAAATAAAGAGTAGAAAAATTAATACATTAGAAGTGTTTTACAAGAGTCCAGTGATTTTCAGAAGTATGGTTAATTAAAACTGAGTATTAGCTGTATGTTTTGTTGTTCGGTAGGCATGAATGAAACAATTACAATTGTCAAGATTCGTCACTAAAATTCTTGGTTTTGGGGGCTTTTTTTTTTTGGTAAAGATTCTGAGGGATCTTTGTATCTACAGATTCCAGTCATATTTAATGTTTCTTTTAGTTCAGATGAAATATTCTCTTCAGCTCTTCTCAATTAAAGCATATAAATACTGTATCCACGTTTATTGTGCACAGAACAAATTTCCCCTTTTTCAGTGTRCCACCATAATATATAAACTTGTTACCTTTAATTTCTTTCTTTTGCTTGCCACACATACCTAGATGCATTAAAATTCTGCTAGACTGGTATATTTATTTTCAGTTACATTTTCACCTCTACCACTCTTTGATACATTCCTTGTTTAGAGTTTTGAATATAAATATATCTTTCCAAACATTCTCAGTATCTTCAGATTTGTTTCTAATTATCATTATTTTTAACGAGAAACACTGRTAGTAGTCCTGAGGTGATACCAAAAAGAGAATATAGTAAAATGGAGTAGTTAAACAGGGKTTTTTTGTTGTGAAATAATGACAAGGTTTTATGAGTCACACTGCCATTGGAAGCAGGCTGGGGSAGTAGCAGTTTCTGGCAAAACCAGAAAACCTCAAGTGAATACTTTGCATAGGTTCTCCTTCCTTAACTGAACAACCATTGGACTCCTTTAATGCTACTTAATTTTTAATGTTGAAGAAAAATGATCAATGAACATACTAATAAGATTATATATAATCATAGAATGACTTRGGTTGGAAGGGATGATTAAAGATCATATAGTTCAGGACACTTTTTGTCAGGTCAGGTTGCTCAAAACAGCACCCAAGCTGACCTTGAATACTTCCAATTATGGGAAATCCACAACATCTCTGAGCAACCTAATCCAGTGTTTCACCAACTTCACAGGAAATTCAAAATTGGTATAATATAGACATAACACAAAACTATATTTTCATTTAGGAGTTACAAGCATAAATACCTTATCACTGTTATGTTTCTGGAAAGTTTTTTCACTTATTAGATGTGAGCAATTACAAGTCAGGCAATCTTCATTGTATCTCTTTACTTATTTTATATTTACAGACACACAGGCAGAAATGAAAGATGTGCGAATTAACAGCACAGTCATGCAGAAGTTCAATTACCTACAATGCTGACCAAAGATAAAGTCAGACACCCTGCATCATAATATAATGCATTGTTGTGGCACAGATTTTCTTTATGAGATGTTTCAATAAACTATAAAAATAATTTTGAGGAAAGGACTGTCATTATCCAAGTGAATAATTTTCCCATACAGAATTCTCATGTGATAACATAAAAATATTTATCTGGATAATACCCAGTTTTTCAATATTTTTTATAATTTATCACACAGGCATTTCCTTTTTACCTCACTGAAATATTTTATTTCAGCTTTGATATATTAGAAATATTTTGAAAACAGGAGAGGCAAAATACTTGGCACCCCATTCTGAGCAACCAAAACACTTTTCAAATCCACAAAAGAGAAGTTCCAATTTTCAAACAATTGTACGATAGAGATATAATCTGGGGTGAATGCTTACTCAGCAGAAGAGTCCTGTTTCTCACAGAAGAAAAATGCTGAGATGCTCAGTGTTCCTGCAATACTGCACATATATTTCAGAAATTTTAATCCAGAAAACAGGGAGATGATGTTCTGTCCAACAGCTGAAGCTGTATTTCAAAACCTCTGAAAATGTCAGTTAAAAAATATAGTCTTTTAAAAGAGGAGGAAAGGGTATTTTGTGTCATATGGGACTTCTGAAGATCCCTAGAAGAATTTCTGATATTTGGATTTAACTGTATCTGGTTTTGGATACATTTTGGATCTTCTTTGGTTTCCTTTCACCCTACTGATACTCTGTGCCAGCATTAAATTTTTAGCTAAAGAGAGGTTTTATTTGTTAATGTCTTGAAGAGGCACATAACTAATGATTTACACCAGTGAAAATCTCCAGTTTATTCTGAAATGAGCCCTGTCCCTTTCACTGCAAGAGATGAAGGTTGTAGCTCCATTTCTCATGGTCTGGGAATTTACAGAGGAGTCTTGGAGGTGTAGATGAACCTCTGAAAGGGCTGTGGATTAATTAATTAATTTCTTTTAATATTAGCAAAAAGGAGGGGAGACCTGGAGTGTACCCTTAATGTGGAATCTTTTCCTTTAACAATCAGCTGTTCTATGGCTCCTCAGGGCACTGAACTCCCCTCCAAAAGCTTTTTGATGTGCTAATTCTATAACTGCAAGAGTTGACCCCAGGGCTAGTGATGAGCTAGTGGGATATATCTTTCATCAAGCTCTTCTGAAGTGAGGTAGCTGGAAAGCAGTCACAGAAGGTTTGGGACATTATTTTCTAAAGCAACACTAACTTAGCAGCTAATGGAAATCTTCCCTTGATGGCTATTTGAAGCTGTTGTGGTTGGAAGGAAAATTAACAGTAAAAGGGATTAAATTTATTTTCTCATTAAGTTTTGTTGTCACATGATTTCCAAATGTTGAGGTAGACTGTGACTGTAAAATGTGAAATATATATCCTTGAGTCATAAACTAATCAGTAAAAGCATTTTTTGTAATCTCTGTTCCAAAAATTTTCCTCATGGCTACATCTACATCTACCAGAATTCATACAAGCATAATCTGTTGTGCTTCCAGTGTTGAAAAATGCTGAGGTTTTCAGTTAAAATGCAGATATGAATTTGTATATCTTCATTAACCTGACATTTAAATCACTGTTTAATGCAATTTCCAAGAGACTGAGAAACCTACTTTTAGTAGGTGCTCGTTTTGAATGATTTTTCATATTGCATTTGCTGCTTCTCTTGGATGCATGAGCAACATTTTTATTTGCTCAAACAGAGAACAGCTGGCTGATCCACAAAAAGTAAAGCCATGAATGAATTATTCTGCTTGTCCTAAACACATAAAATAAACTCATCTACTGCAGCAAACAACCCAGGATTTTTTGTTTATTTTGCACATTTTAGAAAAGCTATTTTATAGAGTAAAAATAAAAGACTTTCAGGAAAGTTTTATTGGTATTGCCTCTATCTGCTCCTTTCACCTGGCAGAGTCTTTGCTTGCTAAGAGCTATAGTCATTTAGGTGAGGCATGTGCATCTATTAGTCTCTTTCACCTCGCTGAGCTTTGGCTCACTAAAAGCCACAGTAATTTAGATAAAGCAAATTCTGAGTCATTTGAAAAGGGAATATGACTTTACAGCATTCTTCCTGCTGTGGATTGTGGTCCTGGGTTACCTCTCTAGTCACTGAAAAGCAGGGCCCTGAGACCTACCTCCACAACCTCTTTATATTGTAAGGTGGTACACCGAAAGTCATCAAATGTTTGGGGTTTTTTTTATGGGTCAGGAGTAGGTATCTGCAAGCTAACTCTCAACATTTTGTATTTTATTGCAGGGATAAAATGAGAAATTTGCTTTGTGGTTGATTTCTATCTCTCTGTTCCCTGGCATTTTTCTTTCCAGCAGTACTAAGAAATTTCCATCTCCTCTATAAGATTATCATAGATTTAACTATAATTAGGCTAATTTATTCCTTTGTTATTCCTTTCCTTCCTCCTGTTAACACTGAGCTGGGGTTTTTCTGACCTTCCACCTGCTTGAGAAACTGCTGACAGAAGGGAATGAGGCCAAATATTTGCTGCTTTTTCTCCTGTTGCTGACAGAACAGCTGCTGGTGATGACACACCTGTCATGGAGCATTTGATTGTGGGAGATTTACTCCTARAGAGTTCAGGTCTGTCTGGATTTAGGGCAGGTGTGAGCTCTGCATGCCCATGAGCAATCTCTCTATTACATGGCAAACAGTGGACATGCATGGTAGCCCATGGAAAAGCCCATGAAAAGTGCTTCTTAATTCTCAGGGATTTACGGTCTGTTGGAAGTCTAGGCATACTTTGGTGACTTTAAGGGATCTGTAATGTAAGGGTGGGAACCCACACAACCTTGCAGGTTTTCTTTTTCTCCCAAAGAGAGTTGGGTGGAGGGCACTGGGAAGGGATTGAGATTCTTGTTTTGTGAGGAAAATTTTTTTTAAATTGAGATTCTGATAGCATAGGCATACTTTGTATGCTTAATGTCCTTGAGGCACTAACCCAGACAAGAGTTCACATCTTGGGGCTGGCATGCATTTGGCTTCTTTTCTTCCTCTGTGCAGAAGCCAAAAGCCATCTCATTTAATTGTCACAGACTTTGTCTTGCTACATCCTGCCAAACGCAGTTAAAGATCCAGCATGGCAAATCAGATGGCAATTGTGGCACCACACTAGGTAATGTGTGAAGTAATATGTAAAAATCCCTCAAAGTGAGCATTCACTTTCTGTGATCTACACAAAATTTGGTGCTGCTGAAAAATGGCCTTTAAAAAACTTTTCTACCAGAATCAGGGCAAGATCTGAGAACTGGTTGAATAGTTAATCGTGCTTCCACAACATGAACACTTCATGCTGCACCCTTTCTCCTTGGTAAGGCATAAAGATGTCGATTCCACAAATCTGCTGTTCCCAAAGAGCCCTCTATCTATATAAATTTCCTAAAAGTAAATTCCAGTTGCCATCTTATTAGTCTGTAAACTCTTTGCTCTGTAAGGTTTAACTGTTCCAACTTTGCACAAAGTCTTTGAAAAGTTTGTGCATTGTTATTAGAAGGGATGAGACAAAACAAATTGTAGTTACAGGAAATTGGAGGAGAACATGATGAATCAGATTTTTTTATAAGTCTTGCTATACTCTCTGAAGTAGAGCCAAGCTACAATGATTGTATGCTTAGTCAATTTGTTCTTGCAAGAATCTGCGATCAAAGTAGCTTCTCTCCCACAGACAGTCATATCCTACAGATCATTTTGTCCTTTGGTAAAAAGAAAAAGCACTAGATTTTTTTAAACATTAGCTGCTTAGTATCTCAGGAAAAATCTGACTACTCTGTAAATTTTCCTGATTTAAGATGACAGAGTAATTTTCTTGTCTATAGCTCAATTTGATTAGTTTGATTACCTGCTTTGAATGTCTATTGTTAGATGGCTTGGACATATTCATCATATCTCTATCTTATAACCTTGCTTTACTCTTTGGGGGCCAAAAGGAAAAAGATTTCTTCTAGAACTTATGTAGTGGCTTGCTTCATGCAATTTTCATATTTGTTCATCTTTTTAATAAAATCCTTATTCATTCTGACCTTGATGAGATGTACTTGGCAAGTTACAAAGGAGCCAACAATTTCCTACAAGCCAGATTCACCATATTCATGATGCTTGTCTCTACTTCCTAAAGCAGTGCCACAGTTTTCAAAGGTTGTCTCAATGACAAAGAAACGTCCTTCTAGTTCAGTGTTTCAGTAGCGTAGCAATCTTTTAGCAAATTACAAAGAAACATGTTCTTTCCTGATTTCCCTTTTTTCCTGGGAAATCTTCTGGATAACATTTAGGGTTTCAGTTCTTCAGCATATTTTGCCATTCTGGGTTGAGCCTATTGCAGACCTCTGTGTCTGCTCTGTTCTGCAGTTCAGCTTCAGCCACTTTCTGAATTTTTATTTCTTTGTTTCAGAGTCAAAGGAGCATTTGCTCTAATTTAGGTTTTGCTCACCAAAATCACGCTTCCTACTCCCAACGTGATCTTTCATGTCCAAGCAATTTTGAAATTCCACAAATACAATTTTTCCAAACAATAAAAATCAACTGTAAGAAATAAAATAAGCATTTTCTTTGGAAAATGCAGGCATATGGATAGCTGTGACAACCCATCTTTTGTTTGCAAAAACACAATGCACCTTTTGGTTGTAGTGTAATAAATTATAGCAAAAGTACAACAAAACCTTGTAATGACCTCCACTCCCTTGTTTATTTTATTGTCAAAATTTGCAAGTTAATAAACATTTGGCATACATTTTGTCAGTGGAGAGATGCATATTAGGCTTTCAGTTCTCTCTCTCCTTCACCCCTCTGAGGATGGTGAAAAGCTTAAAGCTGTCACAGTGAAGGAGACTCTTGTAAAGAAGGATTTAGCTCAGTGGTACTTAGAGGTTAATGAATTTTACCCAGAGACTGAGTAATCTATTGGACTAGCACTGGCTGGTGTGCCTGGCTCAGTAACTTGTGGCATGGTTAGATCATCAGAATGCTGCATTACAGCCGCATAAACACTCTTTTTTCCTCCCAGCTTTTTCTTTCTTAAATTTCCATCAAAACAACCTGATTATATGCAGAAAATATGTATTAAAATGACCTTTGCATTTTATATTTCATAACTAAAGCACACTGAAGTTAATGTGAATCTTTCCATTTACTTCAGGGGACTTTACATCTAGCACTGGAGATGGTTTTTTTCCAATTGTCTTGTACCTTGTCATTTGTTCTGCTGAAATGATAGCCTGAATGTGAAATTGTAAGTCAGGAAGCTTTGCAACAGAAAAAAAAAGCAAATATACCCAAATCTTATCAAAGATCACACTGGAACTTTGTTATAATGGATTACATCTAAACAGTTTTTCTCAGACTCTACATAGCCTATCTTTTGATATTTAATGTAAAGTCCTCTTGTAAATTTCACATTGTTATTAGAGCTTTCAAAAAACACAAAATCTKTTCCATGGAAAATGATATCAAAAGTGTCCTATGGCTTTCCTGGTATTTATTCTACAAATAGCCAGTGCAGCAGTCTTTCTTTCTGGACATTTCCAGCTGATAAACTCATTTATTCTAGTAGAAGTTCTTGCTTCAAGTCCTGAAAGACAGACTTGCATTTTGGCTATAGCATTTTGATGTTTGCAATGCTACAGCCTGGACACATCTTTTTTTTCCCATCCAACAAGTCAATCCTTTCCATCCAATGGACCTATTAACTTTCAACCACCAGCAACACCTTCCTACTTTTTGTCCTAACCCGTGAAAATAAGAAATTATATCAGTTCCATCAGGGAAATATTCTAGTAAAAATGTGTAAAAAATATTTACACAAATTAGAACACAAAAATAAAAATGGACATGGAGTCATCTCTGTGTGTAATCTCAAAGTTGAGCTTTTACATTAGACTTCATTTCTCAATAAAGGATGGCAAAAAATGTTGTTTGATGCATACCATTAAATTGTAAACATTTTGCTTATCAATTGTCTCTGCAAGCATTTTCAACAATTCAACTCACACACTGAAGATTTTGGTGTTTCTSGTTGAAAACACAGACATTCAAAAAATATATGTTGCTAACATATTTTTAGACCTTCAACTTACGTTAAATGTTTGCTGGAAAGTTGGGAAAAGGGGATATCTTCTGTCAATCACACCTTTAAAGAAAACTATTTGTGTACTCTCCAATGAAAAAAAGCAAAATTATTATAAAAACATACAGAGACATGTCTTAACCTTTTTCAAAAATGGGATATTAAGTTAGTTAAATATTTTCGATGAGGAATAGTCAAATAAATCTCTTTTCAAAAGGTAGAGCAGGACTTTTGACATTGTGGCCAGCCAGTTATGTGCTCTCAACCTCCCAGTAAAAGAAATGATCCTCACTTTTTGGTTCAAAATATGTGTGCATCTGAGTTGTTCCCAGATGCTCCTGTTGTGGGTTAAGTCTTGACTCCTTCCTTATTTTTCTCAGGAAAAAATCATCAAATCCAGGGTTGTCCTCTGTTTCCAACTTTACAGCTCACACAGGCATTTTTAATGTCATGGACACATTTTTTACTTTACATCAACAAAGACTTAGTGAGCAAGGTCAATAAACACAGAAGCGCGACACTAGAAGGAATGGCTGTAAGCAGTGATGTCTCTGAACATGTTGCTGCACTCTTGAGCTTCCAGCTATCCACAACAATAATACCTCTTTGTCAAGGGCAGGTAAGAACAAACAAAAAAAAATGAATTTAAATCCCTGATGTTTGTCCATTGCCACCTGCCCATTGTTACAGGATGAACAAGAAAAAAAATTAAACTATTATTCAATAGAACTTTTTTACTTTTTAAAATTAAACTCTACTTTTTTCTCATCTTATCATACCTTTACGTAATTTCTATGATTTTAGATCCCCTTTCCATGTTTTCTCTCTCTCCATCATCTTTCATCATCTTTAGCCTCTGCCATTTCCTTTTAAGTGACAGTGCTAAAGAGGTACAACCTTTAGTATTTCAAAGAAGACACCACCTCTGGCATCTTCTTTGCTTTATGCTGTCAAAATATTCCCCTGAAGTCTCCATCCAGTTTTAACAGAATGGTGCAATCTGTCACATCTTTTTCTCTAATTTGCCATTTCTTCTAGTTTCCATCCACTTCTGCTGTCAGTGCTTTAACTCCCTGTGTACTTTACTGGCTACTTCCTGAGAAATCATATATATGCATATTTTCCTGCATTCATTCTAGATATGTCTCTCTCACATGACCCAATATAAGGTTTGTCCTTGGAATGTTCTGGGAAGAAGTGGCTTGACTATGCCTGATCTATCATGACACAATTATTTTTACTGGACAGGCACACATCAATCACAGGGTGGGATATCAAGGAAGGAGGCTGTGGGATTAATATATTATTTTATCTGGCCAGATTTTTCCTGTGTGGCATTGTTCAAGACAAATGAGCTTTAAGTTGTGCAAGGGAATACATGTAATCAGCGAAGAAACTAAAGACATTGATTTGATAGTGGCATGTTCATCACAATGACAACTGAATCTAGGTAGGACTGTCAAGAATCAATGTTTATGTTTATGCTGTAGAAGAAAGGGTAAGAGGAGATGCAAAAGAAGGGAGGGTGAGTGGTATAAAATGAGGGGGAAATTCAGAGAGCTTAGAAGGATTGAAAGGCAAGGGTTGCTCAAGTCTGCATGGGTGGCAAAGGATAAGGAACAAAAAGGTGGGGGATGAAAGGCAAGGGGAAGAATAGATTATATCAAATTTTGAGATTACATCAAAATTTTGATTGTCTTTTTTTTTTGTTATTCTTCATTAAAGAGCCAGTGAGATCCTGTAAAAAAGTGAGAAAAGCTTGATTTGAAAGTCAAATCTGTCATTTAGTTTGTCAGTCATGTAAGAAACAATTTCAAACAGAATGGCTAAAAACTGTATCATAAAACCAAAGGAGGCCATGACCTGGTCTGTGATGTGATTGGATAACTGAAAGATATTATGGAGGACTCATGGTTATTGCTTATGGGGTTAAATAAAATTTTCTGCTTTTGCACAGGTTTCTTAGGTAATGCTATATATGATGTAAAGAAAACTGGAACCTGGATTTCCCAAAGGCCATCATGCAGTGAGGTRGTAGGGAAAAACCATTCAAATGAGAGCTTAAACTGCAAGTGGCCTCTTTCGCTTAATGATCTTAACAGAGGATATACCAATTTTGTAGATGTCATAATTTCTTGGAATGTTTCTTCTTCATTAAACTCAGTTCACTTTCTMATTTTCTTAAGTGAAAGATGAATTTAATATTTCACTTTAATTAGGMACTGAAATGATGTCATGTTTAATTAGCTCAGCCTCCCACAGAGGCATGATTGCACACGCAGCGTTTTAAACTGTTACCAATATTCTGTGACATGTTTGATTTTTTTTGGTTAAAATTAGGGTACAAAACCTCACATTTGATTGTAATATTTTCAGAAACAGGAGATTAAACCATGAGTTTTGGTTACTGCATATTGCCTTATTACGAAGAATAAGAGTTCTTTAAAAGCAAGGCAAAAACTCCGTCCAATTCAATCATCCCTTTAACTAGGAATAATTTACGTTGTTTTCTGTGATGCCCATTCCTTGGAATCAAGTAGAGGATCTGAGGCCTAATTTTGAGTTCTTTATATTCTTTATCTAAAAAATCTAAGTTGYTATTTTCAGGTAGATKGTAAMTGGTGGAMATYAGGCAATCAGAAGRTAGAGTTCTTCATAGGATGAGGAAYRTGAGAGTGAAATCTGCACAAAGMAAGAGTTTTTGCTTTGTGTCTTTCCTTGCTAGTGYCAGAAGGATGTGCTCTAGGATGTCAGGGCCCTCATAGGATGTAAGCTGGATTGTTTAAGAGAATAAGGTGGCAATTTTCTGAGTTTTTTCATGTTATTATTTGCACAGGGCTGCATAAGAAAGACTGTGTTCATTTGAGTCAATTTAATCATTGTTTCCTCCTCCATATAAAACTCATGTTAGAAAACTTTTGGTTTCAACTGGGGTAGAGCCAGTTTTCTTCCTAGCAGCTGGTACAGTGTTCTGGTTTTGATTTAGGATGACAACAATGTTGATAGCACACCGGCATTTGAGTTGTTGCTAAGTGGTGCTTACCTTACATCGAGGACTTTTCAGCTTCCCAAGCTCTGCCAGGGAGCRGGTGCACAAGAAACTGGGAAGGAACAGAGCCAGGACAGCTGATCTGAACTGAGAAAAAGGATGTTCCATACCACGGATTGTCATGCTCAGTGTGTGAACTAGGGTATTACATCAGGAGAAGCCTTTTGCTATTCTGGGATGGGATGGGCATCAGTGAGTGTGTGAATTTGGTACAATTTGAATGTGCATCACTTCTTTCTCTTAGGTTTTATTCCTTTCTCTTTTTTTTTCCTCTCCATTACTATTATTATTTTTTTCTAGTATTATTATATTGCATTTTATTTTATTTAAACTATTAATTCCCCATGTCAGTGGCTGGGAGCTGGGAGGACTGTGTGAGCAAGYGGCTGTATGAAACTTAGTTGCTAGCTGGGATGAAACCATTACAATTTTGTATTCAGACATTAACTTTTATGACCAGAAATCCCATAAAACCAGCTGTCTCTTGTAGTTTCATCTTGTRCTTAAAAGTGAAAAATGCTTGGCTCTTTTCACCTTGTTTATCCTCTACATCTGTAGATATTTTGGATCAACTACACTGCTGAAAAATATATAATGCTTTCTTTGCTCAAGCTGTTGAGGTTGTCTCTCCAACCATATCAGCC
>NW_026623332.1:460919-490090 GCF_030028575.1 Malurus melanocephalus | reverse complement strand
AAGCTGAAAGGAGTTATGGAGGACTAGTGTCAGGTCTGCTGTGGAGGCTACAGCCTCCTTTTAGGCAGTTGTAGGGAGTGATAATATTCCCCTGGAGATTCCTTTTCTCCAGGCTAAACACCCCCAGCTCTCTCAGYTGCTCCTGACAGGACTTGTGCTCCAGACTCTTCCCCAGCTCTGTTGCCCTTCTCTGGACATGCTCCAGCACTCAATATCCTTCCTGAACTGAGGGGCCCAGAACTGACACAGCACTCGAGGTGCAGCCTCACAGTGCTGAGTGGCACATCTGGCACACCTTCATTGCTTTAAACACTTGCTTAAAACCATATAGGTCCAATGCAAGGTAATAATTCTCTGAACAACCTGRAARGTATCCCTGTCYATGCCAGGGGAGATTGGAACCAGATGATCTTTAAGGTCCCTTCCAACCCAAMCATTCTTGTGATTYTATGGTTCTGTGATAAGTGCAGTCTTTTGCTGTACATGGCATATGTATCTGCAGAGTAGAATATATCCCACTGGTAGTTATCCAGTGGGTTTAATTCATCACAGTTTAATGAACCGCTAGGTCACAGCATGTCCTTCTACCTAGGCACTAGGTAAGTCTAAAAAGGTCTAAAAAGATAACTGGAGSTACTGTTGACCTTAAAAGTCGCAAGGTGTTTGGGTTGTTGTTGTTGCAATTTACCCTATTTTCTTCTTGTATGGATGGAAAAATATACAGACTGTTTTTAAATCAGAAAGAGAAAAAAAATTACTATGAAGTCCAGTGCAGTTCATTGTTACTTCTGAGGGTGTTCATTGGAGTGTTGAGATTTGCTGTTTAGCTCCTACCTGCAGAAGCAGTATGCACAGTAGGTCACAGAAACCTGGTGATGTCTGTTTTCTTGAGCTAACTTTGCCACTTTTTAGGAACAATAAGTGGGTCAGGTGTCAGGGTCTTTAGAAAGACAAATCTTGTTATTGATGCTTCCCTCTTTACTCTGTGCTTAGAATTCTCTTGACATTGTACAATTCCTATCAGTTGGTGGGCCTTTTTTCCTTTAATGTGCATTATGCAATATGTGATATTCTTCACTAATATAATTTATATCATCTTCTGGAAATAGAAGACCTRTGGGGTTGGGGTTTTTTTGACACACGTGCCAGAATGTGAGTTTTTATTACTTAAGAACCTCATGAAAATGCAGCTAATTGACAGTTGACTGCTTCTTTCCATTTAATTATTAAACTTCAGGAAATTATGAATAAGAGCATGGAGATTTAGTAATAGAATGTGTGCACAACACCAAAAATCACAGTAAAATGTTTTCCCAATAATGTCAAGAACTAGTTACGGGCATTCTGCCTTCAGGAAGCAATTCAGATTTTTTTTCCAGAGGGGATATCTGCTAAAACTGCTTTGCAAAACAAGTTAATCAGAGTGGGTAGGAATTAATTTTTTACCTCACCTTCAGATGCCTAGGGACATTTTTCACCTAGTGCAAAGAAGGAAATGTACAGAGGATTCTCTACAAAAAGCTAATGTGGAAATTTAACAAATGTGTCCATTTGAAGGGTATAAAGACATTTAGGATTCTGCTTGCATGTGAGGGTAGGAATTACCTACCACAAAATTGAATCCTGATATAAAACAAACGAACAAACAAAAAGAATTATTATTTTTTAATAAAGACTTCAGCAGCAGAGATGTTTGAAAATGTGTGTGGGGAGGAGGAAGGTCAGAGCCAGTGTCTGCCTGGTGTCACCAGGGAACAAGSGTATCAGCAGGTTCATATGTAAAATGAGAGCTAAATAAAGCTACATCATATGAATTAGTAGTGGGCCCTTGGGACTGGAGTTTAGAAAATATTAGAGTTCCATCAGAACACAATATTTCTGTTTGGTGGAGTCTCCTCTCCTCTCTTCTCTTGCTGTGAGGTATTTGTTGGTCCAGGGTTACCAAATCCTGGTCATGGAATTGTGTGTATGCACACTGSTTTGGGARGTGAATGGTAAACAGGGAAAGGATTTATTTATCTGATAAGCTGACGACACTTTTAGACATTCATGGAGAAAATTGTTATTTTCTCATGCCTGAGCTCTATCTATAAAAGGAGGTGAAATCATAGGCAAAGCAAAGAATAACTTAATCATCCAGAGAGGCACAAGAAGTGGTCTGTAGTTTTTTGATTAAATATCTGATGGAGAGATTAGCATTAGATCAGTAGCCATTTCACATGACTGAGCAGGAGGAGCAAGGCCACACCTGTGTTTCATATATTTTAAGACATTTTTTTTGTCTCTGCCCTACTAGGAAATACAGAAAAGGAAAAAAAAAAACAAAAACAAACAAAAAAAACCCAAACAACTTTGATTCTTCCCTGTCCAGTAGTAACTTAAAAATTTGTAAGGCTTTAGAATATCTCTATACAATTATAAATGAACCTAAAAGGAACCTAAAAGGAATCTTGTTATTACAGGGCTAAACTTCTAAGTGATGCTGCCTGGCTGCCACTGCCCACTTAGAGGTATCATAGGATATGTAAATCCAATCCAGTTAAACAAGTGAACTTGTGATAAATGTTTAATTGCATTTGGAAACAAAAATTCATTTTTAAAAAATCCGTTTTCTTCAGCCAGACTCTTTATTGGATAGTGTACACACTCGCCTTTTCTTCATTACTGTTTACCCTTTTAAAGTACAACTTTACTAGTTGAGCAGGCTCTAGAAAGCTGCTATTCAGTGCGTGGCCTGAGAGTTGTAGCAAAATATGTCTACGTAATAAATATTTCAGCTCATTAGGGGTGGATCTGTGGAGTTCAGCTGGCTGAACATACATTGCATGGCCTTTCATCAAGTTTTACATTAACTCTAGTCWGGTCCTTGGTTGGCAGTTGCAATTCTAATGTGTGTATTTCAGTTTAATTTCACCCAGAAGATGTTTACTGCATGCAGTCAAAGACTGCTCTGAGGTGGGAGCCAAAGTGTGTGAAGTGGGGRTGGCTGGGAGCATCACTTTAAAAGTACACTTCTAATTCAAAATAAACTGCTAATGTTCATGCACATGATACAGGTATGAAGTTCATGGATCATGGTCGTGCTGTACTAAAAGCTTCTTTTGAACCTATCTTTTCATTTCAATGCAGACATACCAGAAAAGCCAGCCTCACAACTGACACAATCAGTCAGGAAACAAAAGTCCTTGCTMTTTTCTTTTGGGGAACATTTAAATGTCAGTTGTCACAAAGGTGAGTTTTTCAACAGAAAGTCAAGCAATCTTCTTCCTGGACAACTGGCAAAAACTCAATGGTAAARCCTGGTTAACTCAATGGTTAAAACTCAGTGGTTAAAACCTGGTTTTCCTGGTTAAAACTCAATGACTGCAAAGAGGGTCTTCAGTGTGACTTTCTGGAGTTTTGTACATTTTAAGGCCAGAAAGAGCCAGCTTTATATTCTCCATAACGTGGGGCATAGATTTCTCAGATGGATTCTTGCACAAAGCTCCTTAAATACTGTTCATCCTACAAATGTTCTTCTCTTATTTTCAGAACCCCCAGTGAAAGCGAAGATATTACTATCAAAGGGACTCTACACCTGTCACTGATTGCTCTTGCTACCAAGTGTAAGCCTTGCCTGCAAGTCCAAACTTCTATTCAAAACATATTGTGGAGATCAGTAAAATTCAAGTATTCCTGGGGAAAATTTTCTAAGAGGGGCTTTAGTGAAAATTATTTTGGCCACACTTTTACATTCATCGCACATACTAGTATGGATATTAGTAACTGTTTGCTTTATTACATACTATGCCAAGTTTCCTTGAACTTTGAAATGAGATTCGAGAACAGAAAAGCATGGATTTTTCTCAGATATACATGCATGACAGGTTGCAGCAAAGTAAATTCAAGGACTATTTCGCCACCTGATGGATGGTGGGAGATTCCAACCTGTTGATATTGAATACACTGCTAAAGAGTTCAAAAGCAGAAATGCCTGTAAATTTTATTTTCTTTTGAGGTGAAGGTCTRATGGCAATGTTAAGGTAGCTTCATTTGAAGGTCTGATTCACCATTCTATGGGCTGCACAATGACCTTTCTGAGTAGTTTTAAAAGGCACTGGAGTGGGTCCTGGAAAAACAACCTTGCAGGGAAGTATAGGRACACTTTATGACCATTTTATCTGTCAGCAATTGCTGCAAAATAAAATTAAATATGCATAATCTTCTGACAGAGGAAGAACATAGTCAGTATTTCTCCTGAAACATCCATTTAAGGAAACCTACAGAGTCTTCAGATAATGGTTTGATTTCAAATGACATTGAATTCACCCTTTCAGCTGTAGATCACATTGGCTGGATAAGCATGAATAAGCTTCCTGAGCAGAGCAGCCTTTTTGATTATTGTCCAGAGATATCAAAGATATGAATTTCTTTTTTGACCTACAGCTCTTCCATGTCTAAACACCTTGTGCAGTCAGGTTGATTTGAATGCTGAAATTTCAGCAGTCTGGATACACAAATGGACACATTACTGAAAGTTTTTTTACCTGAATCTCTATTTTAGGAAAATCTCCACAATGTCTAATTGCTTGTTTTATCTGTCTTCCCTCTCATCTTCTAGTTAYAAATGCTTTGTTCAGTGGTGTTTTGCATATTTTATTTCACGCTTGCAGTATCTCATATTTATGTTAATATATGCCTGCACAAACAATTTCAATGGTACAGGAAAAATATTCAGATATAAAGCATAAATATTTCTTCTAGTTAGACTTCCTAAAATGTTCCAGTAGAATATGTTCTGCATTGGTAGCTGGACATAGGAAAAGGTTTACTTTCAATGTTTTTTCGTTGTCACTCCACTAACTATCCTTTCAGCTTGAATTTGCTGACACTGTGCGTTCTCTCACCATTATTGCTGAAAACAGAAGGTTTTGCCTCAGATTTATTACTAAGGGTCTAAACTGGACATCTCTAGGTCTGTAAAGTTTCACCCTGAAATGAGACAGATTGTGGTCTTGCTAAGTGAGTTTCATGGCAGGCATGTCATAAAAASCAGAAATTAATAAAGCAGAACGTACTATGAATTTGGTGATATATATTTTGCTATATTGTAATTACCCCCCAACTGGATTATTTTTTCCTTTATTTTGATTGCTATCTTTAAAGCTGTGGATTTATCAGATGGATAGATAGACTCTATGTAACTGCCAGGAATGGCAATTATATAGACATTTGCAATGGAGACTCCCCCTGTGGACCTGCTTTTATAGCAGCAGCTGATCCGAGCAGATGGAAATTAGAAGCCAGAGGGATCGCTGAAAATCACACCGTGAGAAAACTCTGAAAAAGATGTAACCTGTCTGTTGGACTGGAAAATTGACCAGGGATGGCATGTGGCAGTCTGTCCTCAGCTGCCTAATTCATCCAGTCTGATTGACAACGCTATTAGATTGAGTAGATGCCCTTCATAAGTGCATACTACTATAAAAATTACAGAGATAGGAAGTATCATAGAGGAAGGAAACATTCTGGCAGCAGCAAAAGCTTTTGTGCTTCTCCTAGTTTTGAGGTGCTGAGATCATATGGCAGCACATTCATGTATTTCTATCATTCAAGGAGTGTTTGTGACACTGTGGTGACATGCTTTTGGGTGTGTATATTGTCATATGTCATAAAAGTGAAAGAATGAACTCTTTTAGTTAATGCTTTTTTAAAAATATTGTATCTGATGTGGTTGCTGCTGTCTTTCAGACCTGTGTATAAATAGAAAGAAATCTGACTTGTGTCTGTATGGAGAGAGCTCTGTCACTGTTTTTAATCATTCAAAACATTGGAGAATTCACAAAGTACTGCRAGTTCCATTTGTATGATGCCTGCAGTTTATATTTTGCAAATAAAGATGGAGTTTTCAAATACGCTAATCACAAAGTTTATCCAGATGTGCTCATTTAAAAAAAAAATAAAAATAGTTAATCTCTTTCTTTGATGAACACTCCAAGATGCTCTTCAAAAGTAATTTGTAGGTGAAAAACAATGAAACTGGTGCTCACATAAGCAGGAGAAGCATGGAGTTTTTTCTTTCTTGTTGTGAAAGACGAGAACAGTCAGTCATTGCCGGTGATGGTTCAGCTTTGCAGCTGTTTGTAGGAGCTGGAAAGAAGTGTCAAGTCAGTATGAAATATCTGCATGCTGAAAAGTGCACTGTACATACATTTATGTCTTAGAGCTTTTTACAACTTTAGAAAGGTGTGAGATTAAATAATCCAGCACCAAAAMCAGATTTCGAGAAGAAAAACGTATCTTGCACTTCTATCGTGCTTTTATTTGATAAKAATAGTTTGATTTGTCATCAATTTGTCCTAATATCTGATCTAAACCTATCCTTTTGATTCTTTCAATTTGAACCCATTCCCCTTTGTCATGTCACTACAGGCTTTTGTAAATTGTGTTTCCTCATCATTCTGATTTCATTCCTGTTTCTTTTCCATGTTGTGTATGATTATCTATTTTTGTGTTTTCTTTATTTCAAATTTCAGATAGCAGAGAAATTATGTCACCAATGATATGATGTGATCTTCTCCCCTTAAATCTGCATAAACAAGGATCACTCCAAATTAATAGGAGAGCATTTATAAGTGAATTTAATATAAAGACTTTTCTATTACTACAATCTATCATATTTCCACATCTAAAGTCAGGTTGTTCATTCACCTTTGAYGAAGTCTCTGCCTCAAATATTTATTTACTACCCATGTTTCTTGTCTGCTGGAGTAAAAATACTTTAGTCACATTTACTTTTGAGGTTAATAATTCCATTTTTATTTTTATTCTAGAGATTGCGGGGTTTATTTAGGTTTATAACATGATGGGTGTCCACCTAAATGAGCAAGATGTTTCTAAAAAATACTTACACAAAACTAATATATATTAAAAAAAAAAAAAAAAAAAAAAACCAAAAACCCACCTAACTGCAAAACCTCATTCCTTCAGGTCTGTTTGCTTCAAAAGGCATTTTGACTTTGACTCACATAATGTCACCCATGAAGCTGAGAAAGAAATGGGTGACTCAGAGGAGCCTGTCAGTGAGACAACTAAAACTTTATTCTAGACTTCATCTACTTGAATATTTCAATTAGCAGTTGCCTCATTGTTACTTGGTGGTTACCTTTTGCTAATGGTTAAGTTAGCTTTGTAAATCAGATTTTGATATCTATAAACATCTGTYCAGAACAGTTTTCTTCTTCAGTCCTGACAGTGATGCTCATGCTGTGTCAGAGAGGTTGGAGTGAACATGTGGAAGCACAGTCAGGATGTTTTAGCTCAGTAATTGTATTTATCAAGAGCACTGAAGACGCACATGACAGCTCCTTTTGTGATGAAGCCTTACAGAGCTGTGGGGGATGCCTGCAAGGACTTCCCTACACAGAACCCTTAGCATTGTAACTGCTGCAGGAATTGGTACTAACCAAAATCACATTATCTGAAATTATATGTCTAATTTCAGCCTGAACAGAGCCATAACATCAGGGCTATTAGTATTCCCTGTGTCTATGTAATGGAGAAATGAATTACTTTTTTGTTCTTAAATCAACATAATCTCAGCTCATCTACTGGCAGAGCTGTGTAATTGTCTCCATGGGAGCTTTCCCAATGATGAAAGTTTTCAGGTAGCTGCTGAATACTACTGAGATGTTCCAGTTTTCTGGAAATTAGTTGTTCTTCATTCAGATTATCTCATAACCTGTTCCAATACAAATTAAAGTCTGCCAGATAAGTAAAGATACTGAAACATTTAAGACAAAAAGAATTATGTTCAGGCGTGAAAAGCTTTTCTTAACTTTTTTTGTTTTAATTTTTTTTAAAGGGATGTTATTAATGAGAAATATGAGCCTTTGTCACAAGGGGTCATGAAAAATCCTCCAGAAAACTATCAGTAAGTTCTGCAGTGTTCAAGGGGAGGCACTGTGGACTTGAGCAGGCTGGAAGTCGAACTTGGTGTGTGACTCCTTTCTGCTCTGGGAACCTTCTATTGGACTACCTCTTGCACTGSCTGACAATTGCTCTTTTCCTCCACTGATGGTAATCATGGCTAGTAAAAGATTAAAAGGCTGCCTAATCTTCGCACTCCTGTCGGCTGCAATCAACAGAGAAAGTCCTGAAAGGTGATGAACGGTGTGTGAGCTGAATGGAGAATGGTGCACACTTCACAGTGTTAATGGTGGTAAGCAGAGGAAAAAGACTCTCCACTTTGAGTGATATTAAGCTGTGAGCTGCTGAAGAGTGCAGCACTTTTAGGGTGCTGCTCCCTGTGCCTGCTGGTGGAACTGCTGAGGGTGCCCCAGTAGGAGCTGTGTTTGCCTTTATCTGCCGGGGCTGTGGAGGGGCAGCTGGGATCACGGGGACAGAGACACAGAGGCAGTTTCTACCTGATCTGATCTGAAGCCACACTGAACCCCCACACAGGGGGTTTATTGCACCCTTTGTACCTGACTGGGTGTGCTGCTGTCCTCCATGGTGCTCCTGATCCCTGTGCTGTGATGCTGYTTGCAGAGCTGGCCCATCTCCCTGTGTCAGTCCTCACATGTGCGCTCCTGCGGTGACAGTGGCACACTGACAGCACTCCCACCTCGCTGCTCAGCTGTGTCTGTGTCCTTTGGCAGGGCTGCCTCAGCCCTGGGCTGATGCCTCGCTGTTTTTATTGCTGAAAGGGACAGTGGAGTGAGCAGAGTARGAGTATGAGATGGCTTTGTATGAGYGCARTCAAGGCTCTAGACTAATTCTGCAGGAGCTAACAGAAAGTAAATGTTTCCATCTGATTTACTACCATACAATGGTAGTAAAACACTTCCTTGCAACCCTTGGCTCTATAAACTTTTATCAACCCTGAAGCCATGCAGACCTTGCAATGTATTTGTCCACTTARCAGCAGCAGTTGATATAGGTGTTTGCTTCCAGCATGGGAGCAAAGGTTGTTGATGATCTTTCTGTGACATTCTCATATTAATCCCTGCAGGAGACATGGGGAAAGTAAGCTTTAAAACAACAGTATAATTTAAAGCATTATTTCCAGGGCAGAAGRAGTGCTAATGCTGCCAAGCAAATGGTGTGGTGTACGCAGCAGAACATACCTTTAGTGAGAGGCAGCAAAGAGCAGAAGGCTAAAATTAAATTATCAAATGGCCATTACCCATTAAACTTACCTTGTTAGACAGAGTTTCCACTATTTCATTGTTTTTCATGAAAGTGTTTTATCTTGTATGCTTTACTGTGCAGAGTGCCTTTTGAAGTAAATGAGTTCAGGCACTGTCTGTCTCTGCCCCATGAGGAACGGTATTTACTGATGTGTATGACCTTGTCAGAATTTATGGTGCTGGCACAGGGAGCTGGGCTGTAACCATAATTCTCTCCAGAGAAGGCAGAGGAGTTCAAGTGTTTGGGTGACAGATAGGGCCATGGTGACTTTTCCTTCAGGAATAAGGGGCGGCCGCATCCTCTCCTTTACTCATTGCAAACACTTTTGGTTTAGGTTAAAGATGATGTCATTTAGAGCTTTATATTGCCAGTGTTTTGCTCCCTGAATTATTGCTATACTTACATGACTGTATCTTAACCCATTGCTAGCATGTACATCTTATTCTTCTCTTGGACAGCTTCCACTGTTAAGAAGAGTAACAAAGGTTTTCTCCTGAGGATTAGAGCTTGCTGGAAGCCTTACAACAATTTCTTTTTCTATGAAATATGTTGGTTTGTCAGAAAGCAATATGTTCTGTAGCAATATTCTTTTTTGTACCTCAGAGTTTCCTTCTGGGTTCCTAGTTGAACTAAGAAAACATGGTTAGAGCTGTCCTTGAAGCCGTTTTCCATTTATGTGGTGTGGAGTTTCAAAGTCCTAAAACCTCTCTTCTGCCCTCTGTTCTTCTATAAAGGACTCTTAGCTCTTTAAAAAATAGGGTAGACAAGTAATTACTTTCAGTTTTATAAAAAATTAAAGAAACAAAGTTGTAATTCTTCAAAACGACAATAAAACTTCGCAGTTGTATTACAGCAGGAATGATCATTTCCACCAAAAAGCTGATTTAGTAACCAAAATAGAAACCTGGGCGCAATGAACATGCCAAGTTTTTTGACCAGTTGCACCAAGGTAGCTGTTTCCTATACATTCCTGAGAAACACCACTCTATGGAGTACTTCTTTCAAATTTTGAGAGACCTATTTAAGATGTGGATTCACTATCATTCTGCTTCTGAAGTAATACAAAAGGCATGTAACCTGTTCCTTCATGGACCATCTGCTCTACAGCAATGCATTTGCTGATGCTGTGGTGGGCTGGAGTGTTTCTAACAGTGCCAGTGAAGAAATGGAAGCACATGGTGGAGCCTAGGAAGTTCCAAACCATTCTGTATAACATCACATCGCCTTCACCACACATGCAGCCCATTTCCAGTCTTAAACACATTCGTTATCCCATCTCATCCCAATCCAGCGGAGCAGTTAAGCATATGCTTAAGTCAAATTGCTGCCAGTCTGATTTAAGTGGCACTTAAACCAAGCACATTCTTAAATGCTTATATGGCTGTGGAGGGATTGAAACATGTGCTTAATGTTCAGTGCATGCTAGTATGCACTCTAAAAATGGAAAGGGACTAAAGCTATTTTATTTCATTGTATTAGTGCTTATTCCTTCAAATATGCTGATGGCTGTTAGAATGGGATGAGCTTAGTTCAAACTGAGTTTTATGACCCACCTATCAACTTTTTCARGTTAATAAAAATTTAAAGGCAGGAAGTTCCATTACGGTAGTGATTTTGCAGGGTGTGGTAAACCACAGTCACTATAGCTGACAGAATAGAATAAAACAATTAATTGCAAAATAGTATGATTTTAAAGAAAATTTTATCTTGGATAGTCAGCAATGTCTGAAGAATATYATAAAATTGGATAACACAAGAAATTTACTTGCACCTTCAAGAGTAAATGAAGAGTATAAAACATAAACTTTCATAAAACAAAACTTTCTTTCATAAAGAAAGTATGAAATAAAGAAACTTCAGTCTTGTTTTGACTGGAAAAGCTCACTAGTACCTGAATTACTAATTTCTGAATAAGTTTTCAAAACATAGAATCGTAGATTCAAAGAATGGCTTGGTTTGGAAGGGACCCTAAAGATTTTCCTGTTCCAGCTTTGCTGTGAGCAGGGACACCTTTTACTGGAACAAACTCCTCAGAGCCCCACCCAACCTGGCCTTTAACACTTCCAGGGATGGAGCACCCACTGCTTCTCCAGGCATCCTGTTCAAGTGCTTCACCACCCTCAAAGTAAGGAATTTTTTCCTAACATCTTACCCAAAACTACTTTTAGAGCTGTGAACACACATATACAAAATATATATATTTCATACTATATATTATACAATTATAAAAATTATCTATATATATAATATATATAAAATATAATATATAAAAATATGTAATATACAAGATATAAGATATAAGATATAAGATATGATATTTGCATTATATAATAAAAACTGTATTATTTACTTTGGGCCCTCTGATAATATCCACTCAAAAAGCATGCAAGCATTGTTACCTAATAACTTACATTTTAAATACCCTTTCTCTTTCCTCTTTCCCAAAAGCTCTCTCTGCATCTATTGYGACCCTCCTAGAGTTTCTTGTTTTTCCTTAAGGCTTTATCACAGGATTACAGTTAAGCTTAATAAATAGGATAAACAAAAGATAATTCCCAAACCTTGGCTTCATAAAAATGTGTTTCTTGTAAAGGATAAAAACACTACTGAAGAATTTCGGCTTCAGAGGAGTGGGAGTCTGATGGATTTAAACAAACTTAGTGGGAGCAATTGGCATGCTGAGTGCTAGAGACCTCATCCAGAGGAAAAAAGTTCTGGGCTAAGAGAAATGTCATGAATTTCAGCAAGGAAAAGTGTGAAGTGAGAGGAGCATTGCCATTTACCAGTGCTGCTTGGGAACAAGTTGAAGAACATTCTTGTGCAAAGAACCTGGGTGGATAATGGGGGCCAAACTAAAAATGAAGCATCAGGGAGCATTTCTGTGACCAAAACAAGTTTTATGTTATTTAGTATGTGGAAAAAACTCAAATAGTGTATGTGCAGTCATTTGTAGACATTTTTTCTTAACACCTGCCTTAGTTCTACACAACACTGAGTGTGTGAAATTAGCACTATCATCTGGAATCATAAGGAGTGTTAACTAGGAGCCAGTACAGGTTAATGTGTCACAAAAAGTTAAACAAAAGCATTATCATTCGATGGAGCTCTTTGATTTCTATACATAATATCAGATCTGACACTACTCAACATTTTCATCAGTGGTCTAGRAGAAACATGAAACCAAAATGAATTTGAAAGATGACATTGACACTCCTACAGTGGCGAATGAACAGCGTGGACGGGTCATGTTGTCCTCCTGATCGCTAGCTAGTTTGGGTCCTTTTGAGATATTAGAATTCTTGTGGTACTTTTAAGCAAATATACACATCTAGAAAAAAGATATTAATTCCACAGCTTCAGTAATTGGAGTTTTGTCTCAGTATCAGTGACTTTGAAAAGAAGAATAACT
Source organism: Malurus melanocephalus (assembly GCF_030028575.1). Taxonomy (NCBI): domain Eukaryota; kingdom Metazoa; phylum Chordata; class Aves; order Passeriformes; family Maluridae; genus Malurus; species Malurus melanocephalus. Next base: position 477,510 of record NW_026623332.1, on the reverse strand, counting down.
TAGGTAAATAAAAAGCATGAACCTTGAATATATTATTASAGAAACACAAGTAAGATGCAAATTATATCAAAATGGAAGTGGGAATCCAAGGTGATTTCATTCAGTACGAGATACTATGAACTTATTAGATTTTTTTAATAAAATGTAGGTGTCCAGAATTTTTAGAGGGAAAATAAATACTACAACTGTGGAATTTATTAAAGAATTGGAGAACACGTCTATGAAACAACTAAACAAATAAACTTAAACTTTAAACTTAAAGTCTTTCTTGAGATACTCTTCATGTTTTGATTACAGTTGCTAAGTACCAAAGTGAAGGCACATATGAATACAATAAAACAATGTTATTTTTGAACAGTGTCTCCACCCAGAAATTACCCTGTTGGTGCAAAATAGAAAAATTGGGAAGGAGTTTTGAAAATGCAGTCAAGTGACATGCAGCTGAGGTGTAAAAAACCCAATATATCATTCTGGTTGTTCTTTAGTCTTATGTGTTGGAAAAGCGAGGCCATGTTAATGATTAAATAATGGAGACTGTGATGGACTTAGAGACACTCTACCAAATATGCTTAAGATTTCTGCCCTGCTGTGGGAAAGATCAAAGCTCAGTGRTAAACTCTGCCAGAGTGAATCCCCRATAAACAGGCARAACCAGCAGGTTCAGTGATCCTYTAGCATGGACTGAAATCCACAGTGTCTGCATTCCCTCTTGTGTGCCTTTGCCCCAGTGCTGCTCTGGGGATTCCTCAATGACAAGGTAACAAAAAATAAAATTACCCTCCATCTGTGGTTTTTGTGGCTGTTCCTGCAGCCTGCCTGTACAAGCTCACACAATTGCCTCTCCAAGCTGTGATTTTTTTTTCTATGCTCTGAATATAACAGAGAAAGTGCTTTACAGTGTTCAGCTCTGCTAGRTTCTCTTCTCTAGCAGTCTTCTCATCAGGAAAGGGTTCTTTAATCTAGAGGAGAAGAAAATGGAAGTGATGAAACTGGAGCCAGACAAATTCAAAAGATTGAAAAACCCCTCATTTTTAACAGCTAGATGGGCTAGATCAATGCTAAAAGAAAAAAAGAAAAGTTAAGAGACATCATAGGGTCCCATTTCTCATTTCTCTGTTCAAAACTGCTTGTACGTTGAAACCTGTGCTTTAGTCAATGGCATTGAATTCTTTATTAAACACCAAGAGCTGAGCTACAGAGGGGCGATTTGGTGAAAATAATTTATGGTATCCATAGGTTCAGAATAAATTATTTTATATAATAATCATATTTTATTTACAATATGGTCATTATTTCATAGTCAGAGCAAGTACTGAACAGTATGAACCTATTATTTCAGCGGCYGTTTTCTGCCTGCTAGCATCTCACCTCTGCAACTGAGATCAATCACCAAAGTAGTGTTTCYCAAGCACTCTCATAAATAGTAGAAAGGCCGCCTATTTTCCATTTCCTTCATGTTTTCCATCACAGGACTCCTAATTTCATGGAACAAAGAGTATTAATGTTTTTGTACAGTAATAATAATATAAAAAAACTAACCACACAGAAAGTTGAAACATAATTTCCCCATAATGAACATATCCTTTCAGTAACAATGAGAATAAAAAAATGAAGAAATGGAAATAAATAAATAAAGTAAATAGTCTCCATAAAAATATGTACTGTGCTGTAGTTCATGAAGTTCAGGTTGTRAGTATCTTGTTTTATGCTTTGAATTTTAAAGGAATTGATTTACTCACCCTTGTCAGACCCTCACATCAATCTGACTAATTGTCTGATACCAGACAAACATATTTTTAAACCAAATATGCTCATCATATAAGTGTAATAGTTAAAATTTCCATCGACATCTAAAAACAATAGCAAAAAAAAAAAAAATCTATAAAACTGTTATTGGAAAGAAAGGTGAACTTTTTAGGTTCAAAGTGGAATTGCAAATGAGAATTCCAAAAGACTAATCTCTTGTGTGTGGTATGTGGGTGTTTTTACTGGAATCATACTCAACAGAGTTTGAAACTGAAATGGCARTGACATTTTGTGACTTAATATATGAGGAAATATCTTCATTACTTTCTTTTGTAATGCAAAGTTTCACAGAAACCTTTCAAAGTTAGATTTCGCTAATCCTCTAGTCTGTGCTATGGACATTTGTAATGGACATTTTGACTCTTTGTTCAGAAATATTGAAAATTCATTTGGACTCAGATCATGAAAATATGATGTGATGGAAACCCTTTTATTTTAGTTGCTATTTAAGAYTGTGTAAAATATGTACTGTGTGGTAGCAGTGCATTTTTTAGTATTAACAGTTTGAAATCCTATATTTGGAGACATTCTAAATTTCTACTGTTTCACATCTGGACCGCATTCTTCCATGAGTAAAATGAAATCCTCAAAAAAGCTTTGGCAAGTAAGATAAATCACTTATTTCATCACAATTGAGGTACAATATCACTTTGTTAATTAAATACGAATGTTGAAAGAATTTTTTTTTTTTTACACTGCTGCTCCTCTAGTGATATCTCTAAATCATCTGTGTTTCTTATATTCTCTCTTCCATACAGCTGGAATTCTTCATTCTCCCTTCAGTTTCTTTGTCCTGAGTGGTGGTATCTGTTGTAGAAAAGCTCAGATGTTAGCAGATGTGTGTGATCATATTCTTGTAGACACAGTTAAAGATTAKATATTATTTTCTTAGTGATGATACGGAAAGGTCAAAACATTAGATCTGGAATAAAATACTTCAATTATAACAAGAGTTGTTTGAGTAAAGGACTGATACACAGCCTAACAATGTGAAATGGAATATGAGAAGTAATTTGGCTGTCTTTATTTATTCCCACTGGGGCCTAAGAGTGTTTTTTAGTTTGAATGGTTTCACTACACCAATTTAAGACTCATCTGGCTTTTTCTGTGGCAGTAAACAGTGCCTTCTCCTGCACCTTCAGGAATAAATTTAGAAAATCAGAAGAGTTTGAGTTGAAAGGGATCTTAAAGATCCCCTATTTCAAACACCCCTGACATGAACAGGGACATCTTTTCCTAGACCAAATTGTTCAGAGTCCCAACCAACCTCCCTTCGAACACTTCCAGGGTTGGGGCATCCATCCAAATTCTGTGGGCAACCTGTTCCAGTGCCTCACCACTCTCACTTTCTCTATCACTCCATGCCCTTAAAAAAGTCCCTCTCCATCTCTGCTCTAAATATCTCCCCAGAGCCTTCTCTTCTCCAGGCTGAATAAAGCCAGTTCTCCAGTCTGTTGGCATAGCAGAGGTGCTCCAGCCCTCTGATCCTCTTTTGGGCCTGCTCTGGACCTGTTCCAATAGGTCCATGTCCTTATGGTGGGGACTCAGAGCAGGACAGAGCAAGAGCAGAGCAGAAGGGCAGAATCCCCTCCCTCACCCTGCTGCCCACACTGCTTTGGATGCAGCCCAGGACACAGTTGGCTTTCTGGGCTGGGAGTGCTCACTGATTTCCTGTTGAGCTTTTTGTCCACCAACAACCCCAAGCCCTTCTCCTCAGGGCTACTCTCAATTTTCTAACCAGCCTGCACTTTTGCAGCTACATCCCTTATTCAGCAACATGCCTAACCTAAATTTTAGGTTCTGCCTGAAACATTTGCACATCACTAAAAATGAGCATTAATAAGCTYTTAAGCCAGAGGATATATCTGGATTTCTCACTTTCACACAGAGTGGGTTTTCTTCAGTATTTGCCTCTATCAGGTTTACCTATTTGTTTCATAAACTTATACAAGGTGTACTGAGGCTATAGTGTGATCACATACTGCTTTGAAATTGGTTTAGAGCCTGGGCCTATAATTGCTGATTTGCTGTGTTTGTCTCTTTAATAAAGAAAAAAGTGTAAAAAGCAACCATCCTTTTGCTTTTTTTTTGGTCTTGAAAACTGTTCTTTTGCTCACCAGGAAGTCTCTTCCTCACACTCCTGCAGCTTTGAAGCTTCGAAACCACTTAATGTCCAGCAGATTGGATTGTTTGCACATCCTAACACCTCCTACAGCTAGGAAATTTAGTTTATTCATTGGTGTGTTATTTAATATTTTTTTCTGCACAAACTGCCATTTCATGAGTGGTTGTTTTCCCAGTGGAGACATGGCAGAAAAACTATCATCTTCAATAACACTGTTTGAATCTGGGGTTTAAAGAGCTTTTCTAATAAGGGGCATCAGCAGTGTAACATCCTTTAACTTTCTGCACTATTTGCAGCTTGAGGCCTGAGCTCTGTGTGCTGCTGAGGGCTCGTGCACACGTTTTGTTTTAAGCATCTGGAGCTACTCAGAGTGCATCAAGTAAATACATACACAATTCTTTTCAGGATCCAGCCCCTGAGAGGATTCCTGACATCTYATAACCTTCTAGCTTGATTGCTCTCCACCCTGCAGAGCACCCATGGGATTTGCACACTTTTCTAAGCATTCCACACAGGCATTTCCTACTGATGCTTGCTCCTTGGCTTTCTGTAATGAAATATGCTCTTGAGTTCAGACAGGGAGAGAGATTTCAACATTGACATGGCTGGGAAGACTTGAGACCACTTGCCATCTGCCACTATGGTAGTGATAGCTTTGTTATAATATTATTAAATGTTTTCAGGAGTGGAAGGGTATAAATTTATAATGACAAGCTGATGTCAGAGGTGGTAGACTCTACCAGGCACAGAAAAGATATAATGAAGGGATTATTTACTTCTATTACAAAAGCTTGGTGTTTTAATGCATTATCAGAGGTCAAGGGTTCAAAATGTGTTCTGAGGTCCTGGGGGGCAGCATCTGTTTTGCTTAAAAYAGGCAAGCTGAAATTTCATTAGAACATAAATATGATTGTATCAAATGAAATTAAGACCACCTAGCTCACTGGCTCCAACACTGGCCTGGTCATGTCTGTTTCAGAAGCTGAGCATCTCCTTTTTATTTTTTGTTGGTATGGTTGGTGGTTTTCTCAAAATTTAGGTAAAATTCTTTAGTCTTTATTAAGGCAATAGCCAGAAGATGGAAAACATGTTGTAGGTCTGATAGGATAAGCAGTRATAGGATCAGGAGAAAAGCAAATGGAAAAGTTTAGGAATGTAAAGTAGGGGGAAAAAAGAGTAAAAAATATTTGAAGACATCCTGTTGATTAATGTTTCTGTCTCACTCAAGATCCTGTCARCCCTTTGGTCTCAGCTCATCTTGGCAGAGCTCTTCCTTTAATGTGATAGTGTCACTAACGCAGGATCCCAGGCCATTGGCTTCTCTCACTTTCAAAACCATTCTATTTATAAGATCTTCTCTGTGGAACATCACAAATTWATTAGTGCACACACACAGACACACACAGAACTATTAGAAGTGGGGGGAAAAGCAAAATCATCCAGCAGATCTGRGCAGTATTTTTTAGCTATGCCTCTACAACCCTTTTAGAGAAAAAATCTAGAATCTCAACATTTTTATTTGCAAATTGTTAAACTTAGATAAAACAAGTATCTCTACCCTCTTTAGTCACAGGTCCACATAATTTAAAAATAGTTCAAAAGAAAAATGCCGTCAGCAACTGAATCCTTCTCCATTTTTTAATCATTTAACTTTCGAATGACTAGAGGGTTGTGCTACAGATCTAAAGATMCTCTTCCTGAAGATGATTCATATATGAGTAAATATAATCCTACAAGATATTAGTTCTAAGACTTTTAATTTTAAAAAAAGGAAGAAATTMCTTCCAAAAGTAAGTGTCARTCTCATTAAACCACAACCTTAAAACTTAGGATGTGCAAGCACTCTGATTATAACCTATGCAAATCTAATTTATTCTCCTTACATTAATTATAGACTCATAGGATTTTATTTTTTTTCCCCCTACACCGGAATAAAGACATATTTGCATAGGACAAATAGGTTTCAGGGATAGTYCTGGCTAGTCCAACAATTATCTGTTAAGAAGAGAAACACACCTTATCCCACCCTGCAGAAGAATTCTGAGGATCCTTTTTTCAATATGTAGAAAATATAAAAATGTTATAAAAGACATTACCTGAGGACAAACCTTAAAGAAATTGATTATGTTGTCCCTCATTCATGATTCGAATGATATGTACAAAGTCCCTCACTGAAAAATGTTGATAAACAGAAATAATGAAACTCTGTTAACAAAGTGGATGTTACATCACGTGTTAATGATGAAGCAATTACAGATTATTTAACAACGCAGAAATACAACTGAGTGTAAGCAATCCTGTTCAGGCAGCCTTAATTTTGCCATTTCCTAATATCTGAACACTTGATTTTGTGACTTTAAAGATTGTTCCACACTGATGCCTTTTTTTGCACTTAATGTGTATGGAACAAGGACCTTTACCATACAGACTTGTGTCATGATTCAAAATCAGTGACATATTTGTGATGCAGTTTATAATATTATTAGAAATTAAAGCTGTTTAACATCAGAAATAAAAGATGGTTTGGGAGAGTCATTATAAGAAACAGGTTAGTGTTTTAATAAATAACATATGTACTGTTAACGGGCAAGACGTGTCTCCAGAGGCAAATTAATAAATGTCCTTATGAACATACAGTGCCTTTCCCAGACTTTCCCTGTGTTTCCTTCTCACATTTAGCAGTAGGTAAGTAAGAACTGAGATTTAGTTTGGTCTTTAAGGAAGCTCCAGCCACTTTTCATGCATCACTACACTATTCCTTGTGGCARCACTGACTTGATGGAACTCACCTTTAAAAAAGAAAAAAAATCTATTCCAGAGTCTGTTTTCTCATGACCTCATTTTTGAAAAAATGTCTTTCTTCATAGCTCTCAAAAACCTAGGGTTTTTTTTCTTCACAAAGGTGGAAATTTCAGCTACCAAACTGCAGTGGCCCCTTGAGTGCAGCCTGACCCAACTGCCAGTCAATCAATAAAATGATATGTCAGTGTAGCCCAGCAATTGATACAGCCATGATGGAACATCCACRGGCAACCAGCATATATTCCCCTTAATGTTAAAGGTCTGAATGAAACACAGACAAGCATTTGAAATTATTTTCCATCTGGCAGAAAAAGTTGGATGGGTGAAGAGACAGGCTAGGCATCATTGAAGATGTCTGCTCTGTTAAGAGGAACCCTTCTCTCCCAGTCTTTGACAAGAATATATCTCTACTTAAATTAAAATAAGAGTGTGTTTCTCTGCTACAAGCAGGCTGTAAGAGTGTGTTTCTCTGCTACAAGCAGGCTGTCCTTCATTTTAATTACAGACTCTAACAAGACAAATCTGCTGATGCAAAACAGGAGAAAAAAATAATGCGGAAGAAAAATTTCAATATCATAATGGGGAYCCAGGCAATTTTGGTTCAAGCCATTGATACAGCCAAACCTGAATCATGAGCTCAGGATCWTGTCCTGGCACCACAGTCAGGCTTAAGCATAACTGATGGATCAGAAAAACTATGCTTCCCAACTGCTGTTCCTTTTTCACTCTTAAAGTAACTTTATCCCAAGGATGTGGTCTGAATATATGTTCTTCATAATGCCTACTGCAAAATGTGAATGTGTAGGATAGCATGGAGGTTCTTTGTGCAAAGAGAAGTGAATTTATTAGAGTTAGGTTACAGCATCATCAACTGGTTTAGGGCAGAATAGAGAGGTATGATTTGGGAGGTAGGAAATAGATACAGAACAAAAATAATTCATGGATTTCTTAGGAATTGTTTGCTAAAGTTGTTAGAGGAGTGTATTACATATACATGCTAACATAAAGTATTTAAAATCAGTAATTTGCTGATTATTGCCTGAAATACATGGGCATAACAGTCTGGTTAAAATTACCCCATGATGATGACAGGTAGAATCTTCCATTAATTATCACAATATTCAATTTTCAGTTTTATAGGAGCCTACAATTAACCCCTCTGTTTCTCTCTGGTGAGACCCCATCAGAAGTCCTTCATCCAGCTCTGGCATCCATAGTGCTAGAAAAACATGGAGCTGCTGGAGTGATCAGAGGGCAGGAGCAGCTCTCCTATGAAGACTGAAGGCTGAAAGAGTTGGGGGTTTTTTAGCCTGRAGAAGGCTCTGGGGAGACTTTATGGAAGCTTTCCAGTAGCTAAAGGGGCTGTAAAAATGATCTTCTTGTCAGGACCTGTTGTGATTGGACAATGGGCAACAGTTTTAAACTACAGGAGAGTAGATATAAAGGACACATTCAGACATTTTCAGCTGCTTGCTGATTCTTCTTCCCCTCAGATTAACATATCTGATAAATGGTTCTCTTGCTCACCTTCAGTGCTTTGGGTGTAATTTCAATGCCTGCTTCCAGTCTGTGGTCTGTGCTTGCCTGACAAACCTACAGAAGGTGTATTTGAAGGCAGAGAAGGGGAAAATTCTATTTATACTTTATATATATAGCTATATGAACAATGCTTGAATACTACTCAATAATTCAGTTTTAGGGAGTGATCTTTTTGAAGTCAGTTGTATTGACAATCATTCTTTTTGGATTGTGGAGATCCGAATTATGACCAAGATAAAGGACCAGCTGGCTCAGAAAGTCTACATCACGTCTCAGAGTCTACTTAGAAAGATTTTGAACAGTTTTTTCCAGGTGGAGAGAAACTATATGTCAGGGAATGAGTGCCTTCATGTGGCACCACGGTAAGAAATGCAATAGTACTTGACAAATACTTCAGGGTAGCACTTGTATAGACAGGGAGATAAAAAACCATCTTCCCAGAAAATGAAAGGACCAGTCCCTGAGAATGAACTAAGGTACTTTTGTAGAAGGCTGTAAAAATCCTGCAACCTAATGTTTGTAAAACACAGAGTGGTCTCAAGCACTCTGGAAGTCAAAGTTCTTCTGTTCTGTGTTGCAGTTGCTTGTAACAATTAAAAATAACAATAATATATCACAAAAACTTGTGGAACAATATTTATTGCCGTTCTACATAGTTATATTTCCAGAAGGCCAATCTGGGTACGTCTTGCTGCTGTAAAAATGCAACTGTAGTTTTATTATCCCCGTTACAGAACATCCTTCATTATTTATAGAGATTGTGTTTGCAAAGACAAATGAGTTCTGTTCTTTCCAGAAGCAATAACAAAGTGATAACATTTTTTGTTAACAACCRATTTCTTCCTTACCCCTTGAGCTTGCTACATGCTCATCYCATCCTKGGGTTTCATAGCTGGTTTGACAGACTGCACTGTTGTATTTATTACCTGCCATAGGTTAAGGATGGTTTTGTGACCACTTCCATTTTCCACTCTAATTAAGGTAATAATAAAGCACTTATTGAAACTAATGAATTCAGTTATGTGTTTTGAGARTAATATTTTAAGCAGATGCATAAATACTTCTGTTATATATGGACTATTTTAATGGAACGGATCATCTGAGAGATCACAGTGATCACATTTCTTCACAAACCAGTGATTTGGGGCTAATACTTAAACTTTTGTCTTTATTAGACAAACATTCAGAGTTCTTTGATGTATATTTCACAATGATTATTCATAATATAAAACATTATTTCTTAATGACTCTTCATAACTTAGACATTAATGCTATGAAGCTAATTTTCAAGCTTTCAAGCACTCATTCTCTGATAATGTTTCCTATTTATGAGCTTCACAGAGGAGCTTCTGCACAGTATTCCAATAATCTCTATAGAATGACAGCAAAATTTATTAGTCTAGTGTGGAAACAAGCAGAAAAATCATGCATGTTGAGTAGAATTAACAGTGAGAAACATATTTCCATTTTGAGGAAAGGCAAGTGGAAGCTGAAAGAAATAATTTTAAACAAACAGGGAACTGAATATTGTCTAAGGTTTGCTTTATCTACTATCTTTAAAATAAAATTCACATTTTTAGATCAGAAGCCAGGTTTATGATTTGAGCCACAGCTAAGTGCMTGAAGGATTGCATTATTCAGTGGTAGCAAAGTAAATATTAATTTGCACRAAGGCTATGTTTTTGGCAAGGCATCAGCAGAGCAGAACAAGTTGAATCTTACAGTAATTAGAAAACATTGCAAGTCTGCAGTGATAAAAAGTGAATTTTTCAGTGGACTTAAGGAAAAAAGTTCATACACAATGTACAACAAAGCCAGTCTTGACAGCCATGCTTGACAGTAAATCTAATGAATGGGAATTGGATCATAAGGCTGGATTTGGCTTTAACTTTGTTACAACTTTGCTGTGTATATGATAGGGAAGAGAACAGGGATAATGAATTTTTATCCTGTTTTCACAGTCTGATTGCAGAACTCAGAATAAATGACTGCATCTCTGGTTGTATTCTGTTGTATCAGGATAAAATTACTGTCAGTTTAGACATGARCATAATGAATGTAAGTCTAATAACTAATTTTTCTTTGTCAGTGACTAGCTGCTGTGTTTGACAAAATATGCTTAGAAATCTCCCATTTAGCTGAGATGGACATAACCCTCATTTTGAATGCTGTTCTAGCAATAGAAATGGACTGATCAGTGGCATTGGCTTGTTCCATGTTTTGCTTTGGAATTTTCAAAGCTGTCTGCATAATTCAAAGTAGACTCCACACAACTGCTGAAGAAAGAGCTGCACTTAAGCAACAGSACTGCATTTCGGGTGTTCTGAACTAAGGTCTGCACAGCATGTTGTCTGTAGCCAGGTTATTTTACAGAAGTCTCAGTTGCTCAGTAATGCTGAAGCTGGCAATAATTACAAGTGATGTGTTTATGTCATTCCATCATTGGCCCCCTGATAAAATCAGAAAGATATATTAATACTGTGCAATCCTAAATATATAAAGTGAGACTTATTAGCCTGAAAAAAGAGTTTTGCTGTTGCCATTCAGATGCTGCTGTCTCCCTACAGCATTTTGCTGGGGTCTGTGAGTGTATCAGGTGGAGTCAGTGGCTGGACAGGGTTTCTGGAATGCCTGGCACTGGGAGATGCACGTGGCTCACTGCTTCCTTCCTCATCATACAAGTGCTACATGTCAGATTCAAAGCAAAGTCAGGTTGTGAGGGTACAATGATCCTTAACATTTCCCATTTTCAAGAGTTTAAGTGTATCCTCTTCTTCTACTCTAGGGCAAAAAGCTGCCATGAGAATGCTCTATGTTTTAATAAATAATAAAATAATCCTTTTTTTGTTGTTGCTCATGTATTATGAGCTCCTGTGGGTGGACAGTGTAAGTACTCAAGGTTCCAAATTGTGACATGCAAGTAACAGCACATAAATAGGTRTTAACATAATAAATGCTTGAAGTATTGAATCAGGTCAGAGTGTTTTTTTAAGTTATGGGAGCTTGTCCAAAAATACTTACTTTTTTCCCCCATGGAATGTTTGACTTTAAATCAGGGAAAAAATTGAAATTAAGGTTCAGTGCAGAAAAAAAAACCATTCTTCCGGACAATAGAGAGCCTAGAAAATATGATGTGTGTTTGATATAAGTTATGGTGCAACGGCATCATTTTATAATTCTCAGCYTTGAATTTAACTTCTATTTTAAGGATCTAACCATCTGCATCTAAAAAAATGGGGAAAGAAAACCAAACCAAACCAAAAATATCCCCAAAACAACAACAAAACCCCAACCCACAAATAAGCAAACAAAACCAAACCAACCAACCAACATAAGAAACAAAAAAAAACATAACCCAAAAAAAAACCAAAACGAAAAAGAAACAAAGAAAAAATACCAAAACAAACAAAAAATCCCACCAGAACTGCTAGGGATTTACAGTCAATTTAGGCACAGTACARTCAAAAGACTGCTATTTTGCCAAATTTTCCATACAAGGAAATAGAAAAGATTTTAGAAATTAGGATGTTAGAATAATGCATTGAGACTTGAAAAATGCAGAGGAGGCAATTCAATTACTGAAACCTGGGAAACTATTAGGCAAGTATGTCAATCTTATTCCAATAGAAAACAGGTGATTCCTTTAAAATTTGAATAGCATCCTCTGGGCTTTAATYGCAAATCATCTCACCTAAAATGCAATAAAGGTTTATATTGGAAATGCTCCTCGTATTGAGTCATTTGGACTATTCACTTAAGATGTCTGGAACATTGCACAGTAATTTCCAACATTTAAAAGTTATGACTTGCGGCTATTTTGAAACCAGTCTTGTTAAGATCTCATTTTCCTTTTTATACTTGACATAACTGGAGGCAAAAGTGTAATTGAATCTTATGTATCTTTGTGGGGGGAAGAGGGTGTGTGTGAGTAGGGGGTTAAATAAAGGTTATGCTGTACCAGCTTCACYCCTGCAAGAAAATGTGGATTTTTCTAATGAGTGCTCAGCATGGTCTAGTGAGAATTTTCCATTCTTACCCAGTTACACTGCACTTTGTGGCCAAAACAAACCTTACAGACTGGAGTGTAAAAATGATAATTTGCTGAGAAAAACACAAGTGATATTAGAAACAAAAGCTGCTCCCCATTTCTAAACTGCTCATCTGTGCCATGATTTAGCAACCCAAAGCTCTGCCTTTCTCTGACATTCCAAAACAATTTGTGAGTCTCAATTCAACAGAAATGTACAGGTTAGAGTTTTACAGCTACCTCTACTTTTTATATTTTATGGGCTCCCTGCAACACTTTTGTGAGTCACAACTATACTGCAGTTAGCATGAAGACAACTTTCATGATGCAGGAATTTAAAATTTCCATTTGGGGCTGATGCAGGCTTTTCTTATTACAAACACAACTCTATTTTCTCATTTTTTGCCCTATAATTTCTTGTTTAAACATTTTGAAAATAAGCACTTAGTATGCTGTTGACTGCGCTTAGGACTCTAGGGTGAAGCTTTATTCTCCTCAAAGATGATGATTAGGATTTACAGGAATTACTCTAATGATTTTTTATATGCTTTTGACCTAGTTCTAGCTAAAAATTTTAGGGCTGCTTTGGTACGAGCAGAGATCATTGTTGCCCATCAATTTTGTTTTGATTGGCAACCTATCTCTTCTCAGACAATCTAATTAAACTGTAATTTAAACCCCTGTGGTATATATATAAAAAAAAAAAAAAAAAAAAAAAAAAAAAAAAATCATTCTCTTCTTTCTCAAAATAAGTTTCTCAGATAGTCGATTGTGTCCTGATGAATTTCAATATTTCCATAGAACACAGATGGGAGCTGTTCTTGTACTTCCAAGGTGGTTCTTGCCTTCTGCATTTTTCCCTGGAATACAACAGAAAGTTCTACTCAGTAGGGAGGAGTAGAATGTCAGGAATTTCTTGCTTTGTGTTGGGGAATGTCTTGAATATTTGATCTAGAAACTATCTTGATTATTTATGTTGATTGCTGCCTTCATCCTCCAGTAATCAATTGCAAAGCATTTAGGATTCTTCATGGAACAGAGATGCCGTTATATGCAAAAAAAGAGAAAATTTAACCTCTAATTTATAAAATTAATAGTACTTGAACATTACTCCAGTATCTYCTTAGAAATGATAAATCACTTTTAAGAATTTAGATACCTGAGTAAAACAAATATTTGCTTCTCAGCCTTTTAACAAATAGATACCTGGAAAATAAAATAACCATGTCTCTCATATGCCATTTACAGTGCCAATTCAAAAGTGAAACTTRTAGGATGTCAGCAAGAATTTGAGATTATTGGTTTTCTCCTCATATTTCACTAAAAGGTTCTTTCTCACACCTTCTGCACAGAGACAGACTTAACTTCTTGATCCCCTTCCAAATATTCTTCTTTCTGTCCTCTGTTCTTCTGCATCAGATCATAGGTCTAAACTACTGTCATTCTTGGAAACAGCTCTACCACATAAAGCTCTAGGATTCCTAAAGCATTCTTTCCTACAAGCAATGGGTAGGGAAAAAAAAAACCAAACAAAAACCAAAATCTACCTAATGTCTTCTACTGATTGATGTTTTTGTCCATCTGACTTTCAGAGGCTGCTGAGCAGCAAGGGCTGATTCTGCAGTCTGTTTATTTGTATTAACTTTTTATWTCTTTTTGTTATCCTTCTCATCCATAGCATATTGCCTTAAAGCATCATTTTAGTAAAAATTCAGAAGGTACCCTTCTGACTTACAGGGGTAGTGAATATGGCTCTTTCTTTACATAAACTAAGTAATCTGCCACAGAAGATTTTTATTTTTAAAATCTTAATTTGTTTGAAGATATATATTCTTTTTGTTAAGTACATTTTCTGTGTGGAAAAGGCTTGCTCTTTTTCCCTGCCCCTTAGCTATATTGGATTCTTCATTAACATGCAAGGCACAGATTCTTGWAATAAAAGAACTTGTAACTGCTCACCATTTTGATATACCACRTGAAAGAAAAATCAAATGTAATCCAAAGATCCACTATCACAGACTGAGCTGAAATATGCCATGGGTTATTTAARCATTTTGATTTCTATGTTAAAAATWRAAAGGTTTCCCATCTTTTTRTTTTCAACAACWGAYCATGTTTTAGTAAAATATAACATATGCTCTCAATATACCAGCAGTAGTAAGATGGGGTTTAAGAATTCTTCTGTCAATTTAATCCCTTCCCTTCCCTTCCCTTCCCTTCCCTTCCCTTCCCTTCCCTTCCCTTCCCTTCCCTTCCCTTCCCTTCCGTTCCCTTCCCTTCCCCTACTAAAATTCAAAGTTTTNTCCCTTCCCTTCCCTTCCCTTCCCTTCCCTTCCCTTCCCTTCCCCTACTAAAATTCAAAGTTTTAGCTTAAAAATTAGCTTATATCTGAAACAAATAGGTTAACAAGATATTCTTACACCAGTGGGAGAAATTAAAACTTCACATGAAATGAAGCGGGGAAAAACATTCTCAAGCCAAAAAGACTGGAGGGAAAAGCCACGGCATGTTGAAGAAATCATCTGTAGAAGTGATAATAGGTATAAAATAAGACATAAGAGAGCTAATTATAGACTCATAGAATCAYTATGATTGGAAAAGGCCAAAACAAACAATATTTAATTTGTTACTTGGTCAAGGAAATCTTTTGCTTTCTCTGTGTATAGCTTGTCTTAATGCTTCACTGTAGTATGATGGAGGAAACCAATGTTATTGGAAGAAATGACTTGGTATTGCTCCTCAAGCATTTGCAGAGGAGTTGAACAGTCACCAACTCAACTGAAATCCCCTGTGGAAATGGTGATGGATCAGGATGTGATTTACCAGGAGTTCAGATGCCCTTCCAGATGACTCTGTGCACRAAAGAGTAATAACCCCTTCCCAACCCGTTCCAAAGCTGTCTCTGCTCAACACTGGGAGTCCTTAATTGTATTTTTTCTCAAAATAAATATGACATTTGAAGAGATGGATCTCAAACGTCGAGTTTGGATTGAAAAATCGTCTGTATTCAGCCTACCCTACAAAGAAAGAGACAAATCCTGTATTCACTCTACAGATTTAGCACTCACATCCCAGGCCTCCTGGTCCAGGCTCCTTAAAAGGAACTGAACTGCCAGGCAGATACGAAAGTCAATGCTGCCTTTTTGTCTGAATGGAGTGAATTTGAGAATGGCCCAGGCTCCACATCATCATCTCTACCAGTAAATAAAAGAAGTCAGGGACTTTTATTGTCACTAGGCCAATGCAGGCATGTTTGCCTGGAAACAAACTGCCCTTTCATATACTCAGAGATCAGCAAATTGCTTTCATTTTTATATTACTATTATCAACTGTTAGACTTTTACAACAGCTAAGAGTATAAAAATGTGCAGTTATTTTACCAAAGTCTGCTGAACTGTGAAAATATGGTTTAGAGTAAATATTTTCACAAAGACAATTGCTATGAAACTAGAGCTGAATCAAAAACTAAGGTAAATTCTCTTTCTCTGAGTCTGTAAATACTAAACCTAGAGGTGGCTTGTTTCTCTTTTCACCTCCAGCTCTACTCTGTATCCCATTGTCTTGAAAGCTGTTGGGGTTCTCCTTGCAAGCTTTGACCCTCCTATTAACATATTTTTGACCAAACTGAGAATTAGAATCAATTACAGGTGATAGAAGTGATGAAAGGTATATTTTTCCCCAAGAGATAACTCTGAATTAACTTTTCTACTATACAATAACTGGCTGCTGATTACCGGATGCTTATTTGAGATTTTTAAAAGGTGAGAAGAGTCTTCTTTAAAAAAAAGAATTGGCCTGGTTTGTTAGAGAAAGCAGAGAATGGATATGCTTATGTAATGAATGCAGAGTGATTGTTTTTATGCAAATTTTAAAGAGGTGAGTTATACCAGACAAGGCTGTAAATCCAATTTTATAGTATATTTAATGTATATTTCACATAGAATTCACAAGTAAAAGGTAATGCAAAAAATTAGCTKTGTAGGCTGATTTTTTAAAATCCTGTTAGGCACAGAGTAATATCTGTGGTGGTATTTGGTATTCTTCAGAGAATCTTGGCATGAAGGAATTTTGGATATGCCAGTAACTCTGAATTTATGGGCTAGTTATATCATTCACCTTGGGGAATTTTCTGCGAGTACTCAGTAGTGTTACAAAGCCCAGATTAGGGTCCTTTGTTTTTTGAGGTATTTGAATATGAGCTTGAGGTGTACTTTTTTCCTGGGTTTCTTTTTGGTTTTTTGGGGGATTTTTTTTCAGTGGGTTTTTGTTGTTGTTTTATGTTTGTTTTGTTT
>NW_026623332.1:362902-460775 GCF_030028575.1 Malurus melanocephalus | reverse complement strand
ATACTAAACTATGCAGTGGCAAAAATAATGACTACGAGCATTTTGGATACAATAAAAGGAGACCCTCTCTGTATCCTCAGGCCTTATGAGCTCTTCTCCCTATGGAAATATATAGAAATGCTACTGTTTAGGTCTTTTTTGTTGGTTTGTTTGGTTGTGGGGAACTGTTCATTGGGTGAGGACCGGGGCTGAGGTGGGTCATAGCTAACATTCACCTTGTGGCATGTAAACCAAAAGTCCTGAGACTCAGCCATGATTTTCTGAATTCAAAAGAGAATATATTGTAATGGATGTGTGATTTAAATAATAATCTGCTCATGAAATACATGGTGAAGGATTAAAGATTTTCCATAAACCGCTGGAAACCAGAAATAAAGGGTTTTGTTTTYAAAGGCTGGTTATAGGTGACACGTGTTTACAAGTCAGTAGATTAGGCTGGATTTCACAACCTCATTCTTCCAATCTTTCTTTCCCCTATAATTAACACAGAATATGCATTGTGCCTGCCTTGACTTTTTCTTTAGACCTTTCACTTTCATTGACAGCCTGTTGAGAATTTATCTTTTATTACCTTTCAGGTCTCCAGCCATCAGATACTGTCCCGGTCCTTTGGGGCAGGTTGATCTTTATTCCAGCGTTGTCCAACTCACTTGAAGACTTTTCACCAGCATTTCTTTGAAAGACTGCCTCTAGTTTAATACCTGAAGGTTAGACAGCACACAATAGACCCTTTAATCTCACCAACAGAGCCCTAAACCAAAATTATCACTATTTTATTTTGCTTTTATATTTGTAGGTTTTCATTAGCTTAGATATGTAGGACACAAACATTAAAACAGTCACTAAATGTTATTTGTTCACTGTTCTTCAAATTCTCATCTGYATGTTGATAGAATGCATAAGTTTTCTGAAAATTAATAGGGTCAGAATGGAATATTCATTAACACAACACAACCCATCTGATCTGACACACACAGACCTTTTTCACTGGATTTTTGAGTGGTTTTATGTTTGTTTTTTTTTTTCCTTTTTAAGTACCAAACACAAAACACTCTTTCARTCAGGAGTAATGGAATATGTGTTTTGCTTTTTAAGTGATTCTGCTGTAAAAACAAAGACCCGTGTGGGAAATCCTGATGGAGTCACCTTGCCTTAGATTGTATAACACACTTAACAAACTTGGAATTAAAAAGAAAAGCAGGCGTGTGAGGTTTAGCCTTTAGCTGTTTGTTTAATCTGGAGGAAAGTACTGAATGTCTCAGGCACTATGTCATTACTCTCAGAACATAATTTTCTCAATGAACTGATTTACAAGAGAAAAGAGCAGAGGCGGAAAGGTGCAGAACAGGGATGAGGGAGGCTATTTTTGTAGCCTTGCTCTTATGTCAGGAAATTGTTCCAGTGTTTGTGCCAGTTTAGTTCTCATGGAACAGAGAACAGTGTAAATCCTACTCACCTGATAATATCTTCTGCGCTGTTTGCCAAGTTTCCTTTCTAAAGTGCCTCAAACAAAATATGATTACCCATTATTATTTCAGAAGAATGAATGCACACTTCTGCTGACACTGTGCTTTGATCCATGGATTCCCAGCTGATGGATGAAATACCTCTCCATCTTCTTTATAACCACGTGTCTCCCAGATGGTCAGAGCATTTGTAGGAATCTGTATAAAATGATTCAAAAAAACAATGTTTTTAGGTTCTTTGCTTGATGGATACATACATAGGTCTCCTTGTTATTGTGAACTGCTCTTACTCTTTGAATACATATTTATTAAGGCTAGATATTAGTATAAACTTATTTAGTTCTTTAAAGTCATCAAACAATAATGTATACCTCGGTTCAATGTCATCCACTCTATCTCTGGATCTATTTAGTTTTTTTCACGTCAAAGATATTTAAAAACTGACATGATGTGTTGAGTCAAGAAAAATAAGTTTGCAGTTGTTTGCCTTGTCTCAATCCATATCCTCCTTTGTATCTTCTTCATTCACTTCCCCTCCTCCTTTCCAAGTCTAACTGGAGAATTCTTCTAATTTCTAGTTTAGTGTCAATTTATTACCTTTTGTTTACATATTAGTCTGAGAACTTAASTAATCCTTCTTCCTCCCTAGTGTTTCTACCTAAACATTTCATGTCTGTTTTCACACTTGTTTTTCCTTTTGCTGGCCTGAATAAGCCAATCTCTCCCACTGTCCTTGGGGGAAAAAAAAACCAAAAAAAACCAAAACCAACAACAAAAACTCTGTAAAGACTCTGTTGCCTTGTACATATAATATTGCTTCCTGAATCTCTTCAAATTTGAGTTCAAATTTCTTGAGCATGAGTGACGAGAAAATGTGTCAACAATAATTTAAAATATTTTTCCTCTCTGTGCTAGTCTGTGAAGAAACAGGACTAGAGTCATTTTTATTCATTGTTATATAAGTATAAGAATATGTAACATCAAAACCTAAACATGGACTATGCATTTTTACTTCAAAACTAATGCTTTGCATATACATAGGAGAAGAGGTGGGAACCAGTGACTATCATGAGGAAGCAGTGCTGTCTAATTTTAGTAGCACACCTCTGAAACAGTAAAGATGCTAAATCTTTTCCTGCTAGGAGTAATACTGTAAAAGCTAAAGAGAAATAGGAATAAGGAAAATTCTGATGCAGGCTCACCACTACCTGATGCAAAAAATCTGCTTTTATCCCCAAAAGACAGGCTTTGTAATGTCAGTTGTTACTCTTGCACTGTAATCCTAAAAAGGAAATCCATAMGAGATGACTTTGAAATGAGATCCTTTGCTCCATTGTTGTGTGCTACTATGATACCTTCCCTGACTATAAAACACTTTGCAAAACCTTAGAACTTTAAAAACTTGCCTTCTTAATGTTGGTAGAAACTGTTTTGACACAATGAAGAAACTGTCCTACTAAGCATATCTGGAAATGGAAAATATGAGAAATATTTTCATATGGAAAAGCAATCCTTTAATGCTGGGAAAGTCCAGGCTCTGAAATTGCTTTGATGCATGTGACTGTCACTCAGATGAGTTTCCTGGGRCAGGCAGAGTGGGGGAAAGAGTGTTAATCCAGCATGGCCTGCATTTTTCCACTAATCATTCATTGCTGAGTYTGTCACATCCTCTATTTCTAGCAATGATGCCTTTCTGTGCCTAAGGTTGGTATGTGCATGATGTCCCACAGGTTGCTAAGAAATACCATAATACTTGAAAGAGGTATTTTGTGGAAAGAACCAATCAACCAACAAAATCCACTAACTTGATTTGTTAAATTGAGTTGTAAATGCTTTATTAATTCCCATCCCTGGAAATGTGCCAACAGCTAGTATTTTCTCACTGAGGTGTGGGATAAACATTATGTGGAAGTTTGTTCTTGCTTGTTCGCCATCTTCAGCCTGTACCCATAGGTAAGAAAAATATTCTCCAGAATCTTGATTTGGTCAGCCTTGAAATGGTCAGACAGTTGAAACAGATGATTCTGTAGGTCTTTTCCAACTGAACTATTCTATTCAATTCTTTTCTGTTCTTCCTTACTATGTGGTATTCTACTTGAACTYGGACACCTAAGGCACATACCTTAGGGGGTATAAGCTGCTCTCTGCAAGTGCTACRGTCTCATAATCCCAAAATTACAAAAGGGCAAGGAGGCAACTATAGTAGTTTTGATATTTCAGCTTTACACACCTCACATCATGATAAATTAATTCCTTGCTATATGCTCAGAGGAGTGTATATTTTTAGTTCTTATTTTCACCTATTTATTTTTCCTTCTTTTTATTTTTGCAATAACAAGAACAGGAAATGAAATAATGAAGGAACTTGAAAATTTGTTTTTAGGAATTCTGTATTAGATCCTTTATGTGGAATTTTAARCAAAAAAATGTTAGCAACTTCATGYTTTTGTTGTAGTAAGTTTAACCCTTTGTAATATAGTAAGTTTAACCTTGGGGACTTAGGGAAAAAAATATTTAAATTTTTTTCCCACAACATAAGCAAACAAATTGTGAATAATTACTTACTGCATAATTACTTATAGTAAAAAATATTACAACATGTCTGAGACAAAACAACAACCCCAGAACATCATCATCGGTTGCCTTCTGAGCTCTCATTACACTACATAAAGCATTCTTAATTATACAAAATCTCTACTAAGAATCCCTCAAGAAAAATTTGTTGGCAGAAACAAATTGTTTGTGCTTTATATCCCCCTTTCTTAGGTAAAACAGTTATTTATTTTAATATAGAATTAATTACTTTGCTTATGTTCTGAGTCCAATTTCTCTGCAGAGAAATGTGCTTACAAACAAAAACCATCTTTCTGATTCTACCTCTGTCACTGATTATTAGGTCTGCTTTGCCCAAAACAATAAAAGCTAGCAATAACACTTCAGTATTATTTATTTTATTTTTTAATATATTTTAAAATAAGGAAATTTGTAAAGTGTGGCCTGAGCTGCATCAAAAACAGCGTGGCCAGCAGGACAAGGGAGGTGATTCTCCTCTACTCTGCTCTCATGAGATCCCACCTGGGGTGCTGTGTCCACCTCTGGGACCCTCAACATGGACCTGGTGGAGCAAGTCCAGAGGAGGAACATGAAGATGATCAGAGGGTTGGACCCTATGGAGACAGGCTGAGAGAATTTGGTTTTTTCAGCCTGGAGAAGAAACGGCTCTGAGAGACCTGGCAGCTGCCTTCCTGTACTTAAACAGGGCCTACAAAGAGCTGGAGAGGAACTTTTTAGACGGGCATGGAGTGACAGGGCTAGGGGGAATGGCTTCAAGCTTAAAGAGGGTAGCTTTGGATTAGATATTAAGAAAAAATAGTTTCATGTGAGGATGGCGAGACACGGGAGCAAGTCGCCCAGATAAATTGTGGGTACCCCATTCCTGGAAGTGTTCAGGAAGTATATGGGACCCTGAGCAGCCTGGTATGGTGAAAGGTAGCCCTGCCCATGGCAAGAATAGATGACCTTTGGGACACCTTCCAACCCAAACCATTCTATGCTTCGAAGATTTTTATGACAGATCACCAAGCTCAGTCTGCTGCTGAT
This sequence comes from Malurus melanocephalus, assembly GCF_030028575.1. Classification (NCBI taxonomy): domain Eukaryota; kingdom Metazoa; phylum Chordata; class Aves; order Passeriformes; family Maluridae; genus Malurus; species Malurus melanocephalus. The sequence goes on along the minus strand of NW_026623332.1, from coordinate 455,709 downwards.
ATGAAAAAACACAAAATCACTTCTGTCTTTTATGGTTTTGCCAGTCATATTCTCTTATCTTCTAGCACCTGCCTTCCTCAAATACATTAAATACCTAATAAAGATTACTGTTTATTTTCTCACCTTCCCTCCCCTCTGCTTCACATGTAATCATCTCCCTAACTTTTCCTTCATGTGCTTCTCTTCTTAATTCTCCTGTCCCGGAACTTTGCTATTCTTTTCCCTTGATATTTCCTATTTAACACTTCATTATCGTGCATTTGAGCCCCCCTCTTCCACCCATTCTAATTCCATTAATTTCTCATGTATGACTTTCTACCTCTCAAAACCTGTATCCTCCTTATTGGGCCTTTAAAAATGCACCTTACACCCACGGGGGCACCATCTTCACTTTTTTTATTCTTCAAAATAAAAATTCCTAGAAATTCTGTGGCAAGCTGACTTAGAATATATTAAAACCAGATTTGTTAAATGGTGTGGATTTCTCCTTAGATTATCTAGTCATCACTTTGGGATGTCATYTGCACTTCTAGGATATTATTCATGAAGCTGATCTTAGGAAACCACCTGCTACAAAACTCAACCTACATTCATCAAGTCTGACAAAAAAATAACCCTGTATTCTGTTTAGAAGTGCTTCAGGAAACTCTGATCCTCAAAGAAAATATGGGCAATTTTCAAAGTGTTGCAAATTGGATTTTCAAAAGCATGATAAATGAAGTGGTAAAAAACCAAGAACATAAAGATGAATACCCTTTTTCCTCCGTACGATATTTCTGTACACTCATAGGCTTCATTGCAAATAAAGTATTTGGTGTATGCTTCTCTTTCATTTAAAGTTTGATATTGCTGTATGAGTAGCTTTATGTCTCTACTTTGTCTCCAGAACAGAGTGATTTTGTTGAACAGTAGTCAAACTGTTGTCCTAAGAAGATACTGTAGTAAATTTATATCTGATTTTTCCCAGCATTCAGGAAATATAAGTTTCCAAGGAATATATGTTATTTTTTTAGGATATTGCTTCATTTAGCTGTAAGTTTGCTGACTTTCAGGTGTTTATTTCTTGAAAGCACATTAAAATAGACTAAAACCTCTCATCATTCCCTACACATCTAAAAAAATATTTAAGTTGATTATTTCTCTTTAGTAATTTTTTTTCTTCCAATACTATTCTTTCAACACTTTGCTGCAATTTATGCCTTAAAGACAAAAGCCCACCCACTTGGTATTTCTTCACTGCAATCATGGTGTTCCAAAGTGGTACTGAATAGTGTATGAAAATTATGAAAATCCTATCTTCTTTGACTGTTTTAATATCTGATTCAGGATTAATAAAAACTTGACTTTTGTTCTTGCATTGCAACACTTTTTTTTTTTTTTTTTTTTTTTTTTTTTTTTTTTTTTTTTTTTTTTTTTTTTTTTTTTGACAAGACTTCCCATCCTGTGCCCTTACACTGAGCAGAAATTACTATAATTAAGCTATTTATGGCAGATGTTAACTGGCCTGCTTTGGAGGTACAACATACAAGAGATCCATTAACCTATCCAGAAGACCTTTGCAACTTTTCGCCAACTTTAGAAATACAAACTTTCTCCTAATATCTAATTTACATGTTTTTCATGAAAAATTGAGGGTTTTTTTTTTTTCCATGCCATTTACATGTAGCAAGTCATAAATGTTCTCTTCAAGATTTTTTTTTTCCATACAGAAARGGCACTGTCAGTTTTCATACAAATAAAGCAATAAAAGTGTGGAATCATCTCATGTTGAAATGAAAGTCAAGAGTTTATTCTGGAAGGATTACAGCTACCAAAATCAAACAAATAATTCAGTTGATGGAAACAGTTTTATAAAACCTGTGGAAAAGGATGTATCACCTACAYATTTATATGTTATATAGTATAAATTATATATTTTTTATTCTATGTTTTATGTATTTCTGCATCTGGAATGGGGAATCCCATTCACATACATGCAGACTGAGAAATAAATTGCTGGAAAACAGTGCTGCAGAAAGAGACCTGGGGGTTCTGGTTAGATTCTGAGGGAGAAATCAATATTACATTTAGATGATGGTGTTCATATGTTTCAGCTATCAGAAATAATCCATTTATGGTTTCTTCTGTGGTATTCCATTTCCCATATCTATCTTTTATGTCAGGATGATGTTTTYRCTCTTTCATTTGTAATTGTTTGTTCAGCACAGTGAATTTCTAGAGATAAATCCAAATAATGTGATTTTTAATGCAAAAGARAATGTGATGGGATTGCCCATGCCTACATTATTTCTTCATAGGGGTGTTGCCTTAATGCTATAAATATTCTTGGGCTTAAACTACCATTAATTTCAACTTCATTTCTTAATGAAAATTCCAAGAGTCAGAAGGCCGTTAAAGAGAAAATTATCCCAGCAAGGCAGAATAAATGTTACACCTTCCCTTACTCTCGGGTATGTAGGCACTAAAGCTTTTTTTTTTATTTCTTGAAGCATTTGTCTAATGTAAGAAATGTAAGTTCTTATTTTTCCCCAAAGTATAGAAGAGAGCAATGAATGAACAGGGTTTAGAAGGTTTGCTTTGATAAATGTAATGGGTGATGGGCTGCTGTCCTCAGATATCGCCTCTGATTCATAGGAAGGTGAATTGACATAATWCTTAGAACAGCATTTTTCAGCAAATTGTCCTGTCAAATAGGGAAATTTTATTCAAGCCTGCWAACACGATAAGCCTGACCCTCCAGCTCTGTTTGAAAGGTCATTTTGATTAGTATAGGCAAAATTCAAAAGGGCCTGGAGTCTTTTGGCTTTTAATAGCCAAATGGCCTGATTTTTCAGAAGTGTAAAGCATGTACAGATTCTGCTGAGCTCAATGAGAGCAGCAGGCATCACATATTCCTAACAATCAGACCATGCATTTCCTCACTTCTTTCCTCATATTCCTCTCTTCTTTCCCTCACAGCTCTCTTGCTATGAAAATGTAATGGCCTTTTGGACAAAGAKCTTTCATTCATGATCCAGTAAATATAATGATTTTAATTTCAAGGTTATACACTGAGAAAACTGCTAAAATTTYCTTTCAATTCATCAGTACTGAATTATGTTTCAGACAACTTACCAAGTGCCTCAGAGGCCCCTTACAGAATCAGTCACGGCCAGCTGGCAATGTTGGAACTGGAAAACTAGAAAATATTGAAGAGCCCAGAATTTTGTGTGATAAATGCATTATGAATTATCCATAAAATAGCCAGACTTAGATTTAGCCTATGAAACTCARGTTCTCAAGTCTGTTCTAAATTTATACAGGATTGTCATCAAATTACCTTTCTCAGGAAATGAAAATTTCACTGTTCCAATACTCAGCCAAGCTGTTGCTCAGGAAGGATGAGAGTATGGAAACATGGGGTTAGAAAGAAGAAGAAATTGCAGGTCTCTTAAATGCAGATGTTTTTTTAACAAATTAGGTTTAAAATTAATTGTTTTTATTTTAGATGCATAAAACCAGCACAGGCTTAGAACAAATTATACTCAATCAGAACTTTTTTAATCACAGAAAAATACTGGTTTAACTAGTCTGGAACAGTTAAAGCATTGTATACAATTATTATACAAACACTTGTATATTTAGTCATAACTGAGAGTAGAAAAGCTATCCATGTACATTGTACATATATTTTTATAATCTACATGTAGAAACCTTTCTATCTAAAGACAACCAGATCCAGACTAAGSTTCATACTTTTCTAACATCCTACATTGAAATTACTTTACCAATGTAAAACTGCATATAGCTATAGCAGAGAGTTTAAAGTATGAGCTCAAACACATTTCTTGCCATTTTAAAAAGCCATTCAGCTTCTCCGTGAAATGGATTTATGACYTGTATTTATTAGTTTGATTYTTTCATCCACCTCACTTTTCCCTTWATACTCATTTCATATTTCAGATGCACTCTGTCAGAATGTATAAATTCTTTTAAAAATTGTTTAGAAACAAATTGTAGAATAAGAAGCCAATGTGACAGAAAAAAAAATGGACACATATAGATATTTCAGGCATGTGACTAGCCCAGAGCAAAAGGAAATCAGTCTTGCTTATATTTCTTCCAAAGAAAAATAGRAATGAAGGACAACAGTGGCAGAGGAGGACAGCCAAGAAAAACAYATTGCATTGGGAGCTGTGTTTATACATTCTACTCAGATTCATTGATGATGCTTTTAGGAATACTTCCATTTTATCAAGGCTCTTAAATCACCTACAGAATGGAACAGGAGACAAACTACATCAAAGCTATGGCTTGAGGTGGCCTACAAGGGAATTGYTCAAAGAAAGGCTACCACTGGATTTTTTTTCTGAAGTTTTAACTTCAGTGGGAAGAGGGAACTTTAACATGTCTTGATATGGAGACATTCCAGTGCTGACAAACATCAGTGTAAGAAGAGTGGCTCAAAAAATGGACAAGATGGCAAATAATTTAAAAGACAATGTACGGTTATGTAGTACAATAGCTTTAAAAATCTCAATATACTAGGCCCTTACTTATAATGGGAGAGTTATCTAAAATCTTATAATCTGTCAAAAATATACAATGTGACTATGATTTTTTTATTAAAKAAAACACTTTCAGATCAGGCTTGAGAGCAGATAAAAGGGGACAGATGAGGAGATGGACACATGAAAACTAATAAAACCCCATTTAGCTGAATAGAAATGGAAATATTCAATGTAGTATTGAATATGCATAGTTTCAAAAAACAAATTAAAGATAATCTTTTAGAGATTTAAAGATGACAACACACAGTTTAATGTACACAGGAAAGCAAAAAATAATAAACCAATCCAGTGAATATTTTCTATCACTTACAAGATAATCATCCAAGAATTTGTAGAAGAACGATATATATTCAGTTGGAGATGTTGAAGGTATCTTCTCAGGTCCCTCRTGTACTACAAGAACAAGGGACAAATGAAGAAGAAAACAAGAGCTTTCCAGAGTGGGATGGAAATTGCCTGGGTCAATGTGCAGCTTTTGAACATGTCCACAGATGGAGATTCCATGACTTTTCTGGCCAACTTATTCTAGTGTCTGACCACCCTCACAGTAAAAGGGTTTTCTTGTGTTTAAGTGGAACAAACAATGCTGATAATCAAGATTCTGAATTAGGACAAGTTCTTCTCCTGGGATCAGGCTTAATGTCCAAAGGGGAAAGGACTGACTGGGAGCATGCACAGTGTTCTATCCACAGAGATTCAGTTTTATAGATTCAGGATATTCATAATAAGAGCACAATCGGAGTGCAGTTTTGTAGGATGAAGAAAAAGAGAACAAACTCTTGCTTGTGTGCAGTTTCTCCTTCCAGGAAAACTGTTTGGATTTCTACAATTGGTAGAATTTATCATTTTTGTGCCCCTGTGGAGAACGCACCACTTTCCTGTGTGTCAAAGAAATTCTTCTCTCCAGTCCTTTGCCATACATGTTGTAGAGAACATACCATTGGTATTTTAAAGGGCTCATAACAGTTTAGGGAGTAATGCCACAAGGGGCTGCTTACATTAGGTCAGAAAAAGTTCATCTTATAAGGAACAGGAAAGACTAGACAGATCGAAGACAGAAACAGCCTAGCTTGTAGTATTTTGCAGAGAATTAATTAGGTAAGTTTTGCTGTAAGAGGCAGAGGAAATCAGAGATAAAAGCAGTCTATTTGGGRCCCATGTCAATCTCACCAGAGAGAACATTTCTCACTACATCAAATCCAGCAGTCAGCACAGCTTTATGAGCAAGACACATCAGCCAACCTGAGAGTGTTTTCTATACTATGTAATATCACATTTTTGATAGTCATGAGGAATATGACAAATCATTCAGGAAAAGATATTAAACATATTAAAAATGTGACAAGAAAAATCCTTCCCTGAGTCCCCTGATGGATTGAGGAGGAGATCCTGCTAGAAKGAAATACGACATGCTGACAACTCACAGACATTAGACTATCTTAAATCTTTGTAATTGTGTCCAAGGAAGGCTGGAGCTGATAATACTGCATGAATTTTACATCATGGGAGCCCAGACTGTTTCACACATTATTCACCCTCCTGTTTGAGTTTCCCAGGTTGGCTGGCTGGCTCTAATGTCTATACAGTGTGTGCACTGGGTCTTGTTTGAGCTGTTGTGGGAATCTGAACCATGAGCCAGCTTGGCTATGTAAGCACTCCTATGCACTAGGACTGTACAGGGTAGGAGAAGGAAAAGCTGTAGCAATTCATACAAGTTGTCCATTGCTCCACAAAGGACATAAAAAGATACATTTGTGCTATTTCTAAAACAGCTTTCATATAACTAGGTAGTATATATTATGTAATTTCATTTACCTAAGGGCACTTTTCAGTGTAAAGGAGATGCTTACATCAGCCTCCATCCTCTCTACTCCCCTAAATATCTGGTTTGGCTTTCCACTTATTTTTTGAGCTTGATAACATGTCAAATGTAACATTTCCAGAGGATGTGTTCTAATGAAATGTATAGTACATATATTTCAAAGCAGTTAAGCACACATAAGGAAGCAATCCAATCCTAAGTGGGACTTTCCAAAGTCACTAGCTACTGAACTCCCCATGGGAGCCTCTCTTAGATGGTATTTGTACTTTCAGATATCCAATAATGGTCTCAAGCTTCAAACAAGGTTGAAGTATAAAAAAATGTCTGATTTATAAACAATTTTAATAGAATCTTGCAAGTATTTGACATGAGGGCTTCAGAAAATAATTGCCTGGTTTTAGAAAAGATCCTACTGGGGTTGCTTAGCTTAATGTATTCCGAAAAAGTTGTTTATGACAATGGGAAAAGTACAAATGCAGAGTTGTTCAGACTATTACATTGCCACCAAGAACTGGGCTTTTTTTGCTATCTCCAGGATCTGTAATATTAGACCCAACCAATACATTTTCATTTAAAATCCAGATTTGTCATGAGCATTAGGTAATTTCCCATGAAAAATAAAGGATGAACATTAGAAATGTGATCTGAGAGCTGCTGATGGATTCACATTTTACTGAATTACAGAACTGTTATGAGTGTTTTTTAARCAAGTTCTCAATTTTTCGCAACAGAAACATTAAAAAAAAWTTWAWARKYMARKYCYTYYWAAAAAAATAAAATGAATGAAACACRAAATCTATTGAAGATACTTTTTTTTTYCYYCCMAAAAARAAAGCTTGGGAGGGAATTTGGATTTTCATGGCCTTGAATATAACTGGGTTGAAGAGCAAAAYAAAGAAAAGCAAAATGAAAGCACAAATTGCTCCCCCCAAAACAATACAACTGAAATTTAAGCRCAGTTCTTGGTGAAGCATTACTGTGTGTATGAAATAATATCTTGCATAGTCCAAATCATGCCTTCTGTTCATAAACTCTGAAGTTGGGAGAGTGCTTTGCCCCAGCTGGGACAGAAATGCGGAGTAGCTGCACTGTCAGTGAGCARCAAATTACAATGGTGTCATAATCAGGCTCTCTAAATACCAGTTCTTGGGTCCAAAKGGCTCATTTTCTGGTGCTTCTGAGCAGGTTTTCCTTTTATGCAGATTACATGGTTTGCTCAATGTCTTTTGGTGCAGAGGTGGATGGTCACTGGGATATACAAAATTTGTTTGCAAAATACTGTGTGTMACTCAGAGCTTCAGAGTCACACACCAATTAGGAGATCTGCTGAGTTACTGTTGGCAAGAACTTTTCAGACCCTCTGGTAGAAAGTCTGTTCTGAATGCTGTGTTCCATCCACATATACATTATAAAGCACATTTGTCAGATGGTGGCAGGTTTTGATGTATGGCCTAAAAGTAATCAGATTGCAGAATATTTTGCAGGGGCAAGACTTCAAGAGAAATTACTCTTGATGGAGCACCTTAGACAAGCAACCCATTTTTACATGTTAATTTACATGTTGAAGCATAATATAAATGTTAAAACCCTAGATGACTTTGGAGCAGGAGAAAAATATTCCCTTGTACTCTTTCCTGTTCCAAACTTATGTATAGCCTCAGTACTTTTTTTTTTTTCTTTTTTTTTTTTTTTTTCTTTCAGAGCTCTGGCATTTCTTGGGCTTCCATTACAGTCTCTAAATAAAAGTTCTAGGGCACAGAGAAGAGAGTGATTCAGGTGATGGCTTAAGGCACTTTGCTTCTCAGCTAAAACCTGCCAAAATTACAAATTAATTGAAACAGCAATAGCTGCTACACCTTCAATTTTATGAGTCCTCCCTTTAAAACACTATTTTTAAGTGGGGACCCCCCTACCCATGCCGGTGTAAGTCCCCCAAAACAATTAACTGGACTGCAGAGTGAATGATTCCTTCTGCAGTTTGGTGGAAATTACATTCTAATTTCCTGTGGAYTGGAAGGCTAAAGGTCTGTAGTAGCACATCTGCTGGAGATGAACCAAACTTAGAGAACTGTGATTTAAATATCTGAKGGTATTTTGAGTGAAAGATTTAATGGCCATTTTCACACTAATACAATCACATCAGAAGGGGAAAACAGACAGAATTTCCCTAATTATATCTGTCAAAAAAGCTGAAGAAATTTTATTTGCATTACTGAAGTAAGGGACTATAAGTGTATCTGTGAGCAGCTGGTTAAAACTTTCAGATGGCAAATTATGCAGAGATACTTAAATGAGTTTTTATGTGTCATGCTGTGATGAAGGGAATGTCTTCCAGCTGGGATGTAGTCAGAATTGCTGGTAAACTTTATCACTGTATTATGATGTAAATTTATCATTGTATCACTGCATCAATAATTTGAAAACATTACTATTTCTTTTTTACTACCAAGCTTCCTCAGCTGGGTTCTGTGGGCTAAAAGCTAAATTGTTGAATATCACAGAGATTCCCTGATTCTAACCTGTWATTTCTCTGTGATGCTACTTCATTACCTCATTTTATGCCTTACAATATGGCTTTAAAAATTAGGTGTGAGGAGTTCAAACTCACTGACGTTAAACAGATTGKTATTTATTTTTAACTTAGATTCTATGTTTTAAATATCTCAGGTTTGCAAAAGAAAAAATCAATTCAGGGAAAATGTAAATATTAATCAAAAGTGAATTTGAAGTTTACTGAAGAACTGCTATATTTTACCCTATCTCTCCCCTTCATTCCTTTTAGTTTTCATTTTTATGACATATCTAATTTTCTTCATTTTCTGACCACCTGCTGACTCAGCTGCTGACATACTTTTAATTTAAATGAGATCTTTCACTGACATTGGTGGGAGGTAGAGGTTTAAAGAGGCTTCCTTGAACCAGGAAGAATGCAGAACAAGACAGAGACAGGATTAGCAATTATGAAAGTACCTGATTATATAGGTTAGATAAGTGCTTAGCTCATTCAAATTCAGTAATTCTTTCTTTAGCTGCTTTAAACTGTATGTCTATTGTAACTGCCTGGTGATTTTCACAATGAATGAGTAAGCTTATTCACTCAACTGAAACAAATCAGATGGTTGGAGAACAAAGAGACAAAAATACATATAGAAATATGTATAACACACATACACACACACACATGTATATGTATCCTTTTCTTGGCAGGTTTACATATGTAAAAAGATATATATATATGTATCTTCTGTAGTGTTACTCATACCTCTGTGTCTCCGTTTGGAGACAATGTTTTCAGAGGAAAATAAATTTGATAATTTTCCTACCACGAGAAATAGATGCTGGGCAAAANATACAGATAAAAAGTAACTTCAGATATTCCAACACAAAAGAAACTCCCCACGCAGCCAGGCGGCGACTCCGCCCCCGGGAAAAGGAAAAAAAAAGAAAACCCACGTGGAGGTTCTTGTAACAGTGGCAAAAGGGAAAAAAACAACCGAAAGAAAAGAACAGTAACACAGTCTCAGCTTCCCAGTGAGTGATGAATCAGAGGTACCTCCGCTGCCAGGCCCAGTCCGCCCGGGGCTCCCGGACGGAAATGGAGCCCCGCGGCCCCTCCCTCGGTGGGACCTAGGAGCAGCCGGAGACGCAGAGGGGATGTTCGAGGAAAAGCCTCCGAAAGCCAACCAACTGAGCCAGCAGAAACTGTGGCACTATAACTTGACTCCCACGATGAGAAACAGAGAGGAGCAAAAGCGCAGCTCGAGCAGCCAGACCGAGCAGCCAGAGCTCGTGGCAGCACTAGCCGTTAAACTGTTCACTCTGTCTTCCCAGCAGCCCACGCGGCTTCTTCCGGGTTTCACTTAAAGATACAGAACATCTTTTGGGCGTATATGCCAACAGAAAAGGAATACAGAACAAAATTGGCACAAAAAAAAATCAACCCAAGACACTCTGATTGTAATCAGTGTTGGCAACAGGATATTGGCCTGATTGAATCCCATGTCGGCAACTGTGTGGCTATTCTTTGTTTCATAAGTTTTCTTAAAAACACTGGCATAATTTGCTCTATTTTGTGGCAGTGGTTCCCATATTATGTTCCATTCTATGYACCCACAGAAATTATTTTCATTTACTTACTAGGCTGAAGATAATGGGATATATGCTTCTCTGACTATTCGTTAAAAAAATCTTCCAAGTTCAGCATGTGTTACTTGGTTTTGGGACTCAATTACTCACGGTTTCCATTATTTCATGTCATGCTTTCCTTGTGTTTTCCTCATTGCTATATTTAATTATTAATTCTTCATTATTTTGTTCTCACCAACTTCATTCATCAAGGCCTTATGAGCTTTTAAATTTGTAAATATTTTTCTTTCCATCAAATACTTCATCAGACCTAGCCACTCTCAATTTTAAAAGTCATTACAAGAAAGCATGTTTTTTTTTCTAAATTTCCTTTTAATTCTGTAACATTTAGGTTATTGCCAGCCATGTTATGGTTACTTTAAAAATAACTGGTTTATTACTATACAATATCACAAGAAAGATTCAACACATAAAATTTCAGATCTCTAATTTTTAGAGCCTTGGTTTTGAAAAGTTGTCATAAATAAACACCATACCAACAGATTAAGCCTTTTAGATCGATCAGTAAATTGTATTAAAGAGTTTAATTGTCAAGCTGATATCATGCAAGCCTCAAAGAATGATAATGTATGAATTAATAAATAAAAATTTCATTTGGTTTATACAGATAGATGCCTCAGTTTTGGGTTTGATCTGTCATGGCATGCCAGCATTTTTAAACAGTCAGACAGTAAAATGAAAGAAAAATCCTCATTTGTCTTGAACACTAAGGTATATACACACTTTAATAACTGCTCAGAAAATAAGTTGTAAGCAGCAAAACTTGCTGAAAGCCTYGACAGATGAAACTTGGTGCCTTTATTCATGAATCTATCAACTTCCTACTGAGTCAGCATTGTSCTAGCATGCAAGTCACTCCACTCATCTTTCTAAAATTAATTCCCTTGTGAAGAAAACACGGGTTTGGGGGATGTACCTGATTAACTATGGTTGAATTTTCACATCTGCCCTGCCTTTTGGAGTTTTTTTTTTTTCTGTTGGCAGTAAATAGGCAAACTTCTGACCCATTTTTAACTGCTGGTAAAATTGTACAATCCATGGAGCTTATTATGTTATGTCCCAGGACACAAAGGAGTGCCATGGTGAATGTGAAGACACTTAAAAACCATCAGAGCTATCTCTTATATTCTGTACTAGCTGTCTGAATAAATCAAGTGAGATTTAACACATTCTATGTATTTTAAGTACTTCAGTTTGATTGCATATGTTACTAAGACCTTACTGCTGCAATAATAAAATGTTTCCACTGAAAATGTAGTTGGTTTTCCAACTGTGTTGGAAAACTGCACTGAGGCATGATATTCCCACTCAATGGCATTTGATTGATTCAGCTGTATTTATGAGAAGAAAACATTTATAAGTAACCAGCTGGACTCTCCAGAAGCTGATCTGCACCTGTAATGCCTTCAACATGCCCTGCTGGCAAATTCCTTTCATTTGGTTCTGCAACTTAGAGGAATACTAAACCTGGAACCAAAATCGAATATAGGTACTTGGTCCTACAAGTATGGTCCAGAAAGCCTTCAGGTCCTTTCTGCCACCACCACCTTGGCATGAAGAAAGCATTGGTCAGATAAAAATAAYCTTATGAAATGTTTTCAAAGTCATCAGCAAATCTCATCCTCTCTTAGAATTTTTTCCACACTACTCTGGAAGTGTGCTTGCTCTTATCTTCAGCTTCTATTTCAACTTGTGGAAAGGGGCTGGGTCTAATCATAACTGAGGACTTCCTCCTTATTAGTTTTGAAATCTGAAATGGACCAGCAGTTTCCCTGKGGTATCATTAGGGAAGTTTTGCACAGCTCTTAGTGGCCATATTCATGAGTAGCAGTGGAGGCATTGGAAGGGAGAAGAGAGGCATTTAATGGTTCCACCTGTTAATGTGCACAAGATTGCATGATTACCCATTTACARCAGCTAAAATGGAAACAGCTGTCTTAGAACAATTTAGAACTTTATCCTCTTCTTAGTTGCACAAATAAAAAAAAATCCATTTCTAAAGCAAATTATTCTGGATACCAGCTAAAGGTATTTAAGAAGTTATTTACATTTGTACTARGGCTTTTGAGGCATTCACATTTATTCATCTGTTTTATCTTAAAAATAATTGCGTGAGATTTGATGTTAACGCAAACCATGAGACTCATACAGTGCAGGAAAGCATCTCCAGCACAACTGAGCACAACTACCCAAATGCAGCTCAGCAATCAGCTTCCCTTGTTACTGCTTTTCTAAGAGTCTGGATAAGAGACTGCCTGTAGTTGATGCCATGGTGCTTTGTAACATGTCTCTGTCTGAGTATTCTGAGTATCTTTAAAGACATTGCAAAAAAATATTATTTGGGATGCCTTGAGCTAGTACAGCCTGTCTACAGACTGAAACAACAGCTGTCTCATGTATTTTAAAAGTGCTGYCTCTACTGGTTTCCTCTCAGCATGAAAAGAAAATTACAAACATTAAAAGCCTTTTGGTACACCCAGCTTTTGTGCTTTTTTTGCCTGCAGTGCAATGCACTATGCTTTGAATTTTAGTCCCAAAGATTCTGCTGTCTAAAGCAAGAGTGTGCATTTGGGGAGCAGTAATTTTCTGAAGWTGCAGAATGGATTGACACAGTGACCCACGTCTTTTCTAAGAGTGTSACAGGGCTCTTGAAACCAGCATGGATAATCCAAATATTTTAGCAGTAAGAAATCTGCAGCAGCTTTCTTTTCTTGAAAACTGTGTGCTGCCCAAATGCCTCAGCAGCACTTCTGTGCCAAGATGGGTGAATTCTCTTACCCCAAGCTATTAAGGAACAGCTGCTTCAATAAAAGATTTGAGGAACTCCCCAATTCTCCATTCTCTCTCCTGCTCCCCACAGAGTCAGAAGGCAGAGAGGATTTTTTGAAGCTGTGCTATGTCTTTGGACTTGCAAARCCAAGGGAATTTTCTATRGAARCTCTATYTCCGTATGAACTAATTATTTTGTCCAACTGACTGACTTTTCTCTCCAGACACTTTTTCATTAGCTTCTACTTAATATAGTCACTCAGATCTCTAGATCGTATTTTCAGTACCTCCCCTTCACCATGTTCCATGATCTCTTTTTTTCCCATTTGAAAGCTCTTCATCTCCCAGGGAGATTCCATGTAGTTTAAAAAGGTTTGACTCATATATYAGCTATTTCTTAAGTAACGATGTTTATAGTGACATCTTCCTGCACACAAGTTTCACTGAAAATTAAAAATAAACTTTTATTAATTAATTATTATAATACAGTTGTAATTCAGCTTAAAACATATCAYTAATTATTAATTATTAATTTATTGCAAATATTGATTTTTTTGTTGTTGTTCATTAAATAAAACTGAAATCAGGTAACAAGTTAAAAATGTGTTAGGAAGAGCATGTAGGCAGAATGAAGCACACATGCACAGAAATTTTTGAATCTTCAGACATGAAGAGCTCAKAGAGAAATAGGGCAAATATTGTATCCAGAAAAGGGAGTAGGGTTATCTTTTTAATGTTGAAATTATCTACTTAGCAAATGGTAATAATAATAAATGTTTGAAAAGATTAAATTATGATCAAATGTCATTTAGGAGTTTTCTTGTTTTGAAATATTTGGTAGTTTATGGTGACATGTGACTCACTCATGGATTTTCAGAAGAAGATGAGGGGCATTCCTGAATTTGTTTAATGCTGCTTTGCCATACTGAATTAGTCAGACACTCAAGGTCTATTTCTATCTGGGACACTTCATCACCCTGCACAGTGAAAACATGAAACCAAACAACAAAATCTCATCCTTGTTTTGTAATGCAGCATAAAAGCAATATGAAATATAGTTTAGCTCAGGTATAKTATATTAAATATGATGTCTCTTAAAAGCCTGGGGGGTTTAAATCACTGGAATAGTGCACATTGTAATGGCTTATGATGCTGTGTGAGAAATGATCAGTGCCTCTCCTGCCTCTAATGCAGAAGAAAAATTTCCTCACCAGTGATGTGTATGAACATTGTGAGCCCATAATGTCTCACATTCATTGTGGACATTCAGCTTAATTCTCAGCCAGAGTGTAATGAGCACAAAGTCCACAGAACTGGTGAAAAGGACATTGGAAGGTTTGTAGAGGAACTMGTTTGTTCTCTCTGCTCTTGTCTAATCCTCCTTTATATTACTTTGCAAGCTCATCCTTATGCTAAAATGTATTGTTAAATGTTAATTCAGAAAAGAGAAYGACTTGATCTTTTAGACCAGTTCAGTAACCAGGAGCTTTCAGCTAGCACATACATTTGGTTCCTCATTCTAGACTAGCCTGGCATTGTAACATCTCTCCTTCTAAGGTCTTTTCCCTCATATTTTCTTGAAAGCTAACTTTTACCTATTGCTCTAGTTCACTTGATTATACTTTTGTGTTTCAGTGAATTGACAACACTAGTCATTACACCAGTTTGTTCACCCATAACAAGGAGAAGGAACTGGAGGTCTCCAGCAACCACCACATGACAACTGGGCCATAGCAGAGCTGTGATTGTTGTTGCAGTTCCAAATCCATCTCTTTGGCCCAGGCAAATAAATAAATAAATAAATATGACAAAACAATTCAGAGTCATGATTAAAAAAAAATAAAAATTCCTATCTGATTCAAGAAATCCTTTGACACTACTTTGACACTACTTTGTTGAATGAACTGCATGTTGCATGATGACAAACTATGGAACTGTCACTAAAAAACACACAAAGGCAGAACATAACAGCAAAAAGGATTAAACAGTAAGAGAGGAGGTGCTGATCTGCCTGGCCATTGCCATATCACACAACCTGGCACATGGTGTCAGATGATATGAAAATTATGGTCTTTAAAGTGGTGAATAAAAGCCTTATGAACATTCTGCTGGAATAAACCTTTTCTAGATTCCACAGCAGAATTGTTTTAAAGAACATTTTGAAGATGTTTGCAGAGTATATTTAAACAAAAAAACTTCAATATACCAAATAAGCCGTAGAAAACATACATTAGCAGTATTTATTTACTCCTGAATATTTGTTAAGTAAATGAGACTGCCAGAAGTATACTCTGAACTGTTGATTAATTCATGCCTCTGTCCTCATAGTTGCAGAAGTTTGACTTTCTTAAGAGAAAACTGTTTTCCTGTAATRTGAAGAACTTCAAATAATGTACTTTGATGTTTTTCAAAATATGAAGTGTTACCAAATATKWKAAATGAGATGTGACTGGAAATAGAGGGTAGTGTGCTACTACCGTGCTGTGTATTTTCCCAAAATAAATAACAACTGGCCATTTATCCTGTTATCTGGTTTTATTATTTCCAGTGAAAAAAATTATTTCATGACATGTTTACAACTGGTTTTCTTAAAAGGTGAGGGTTCTCCTATTCTCTGACAAATCGCCATTGAAGCTCAAAACAAAAATCAAAATTTGTTATTTAAAGAAATAATATTATAATGATGAAAGATAATTACCTTAGATTTGATTGAAAGCTTATTGGCTTAAGGAAAATGTTGCTATAAATAATGCTAAAACCATAGAAAATCAATCTGTTTGGGTSGTTAAACCTGGACTGAAAATAAATTGCTCAATTCCATACCCAAAGGAAGTAGAGMAATATTATCTCTTATGTGAGCATTTATGCACTGCTATTGCCATATAGTGAACTATAAGAATTTTAGAAAATAGAACTGTGTCTTGTAAATCATCAAAAGCCAGTGATGGGTAGTGATGGGTAATTTTCTTAGAAAGTTAATCAAGCTTACAATCCTATTAATAAAAGTTAATTAATACTGTTTTCCAGCCTTGCTAATCAATCAGCACTGTGTCTGTATGGCAGAATTTTATTTCAAAGTCTAGTTAACATAAAAAAATGTGTGTATTTTCCATATAATTATACATGTGAGCCATGATAAAGAACAAAAAGTTCAGAAGACAGGTGCAATACAGAGAAGGAAAAGTCTGKGCATATTTGCTTTGTCTATGTTATTGTATTTAAATCTTGTCTTGGAATCTGAGTTTCTGTTGTTAGTTCCAAATATTTCAACTAAAACTTCCATAAAACATTACTGCTTGAAGTACTTGGCTTTTGCGCCACATGCTTGGGATTTGAAAACTGAATCTAGCACTGTATCTGACAGAGACTGTGAAACCAGCATCATAACTTCTGATCATTATTTATCTGGTGTACATGACTAAAAAGTTAAAATATCTTTGCTACTTTTATGGACTGCTTGAGTTTACTGTATTTTTACCATACTTCATCAAATTYATTTCCAGTTGGTCTCTGACGGAAATTTCCAATTCAAATTGTCCTCAAACAATTTCAATTTCTTTTTAATTGTCCTCCAAAAAATGCCTATCTGCTTGACTTACTACCCAGTCAAGGGCGTCACCATATGTATGGATGTTTCACATCTATTCCAGCTGCTCAGAAATCTTTCTTTTTCTTCCATGCTAGTAGATGTTTCATGAAACATATAGAAATAATAATGTACACAGAACTAAATGTGAAATCAGACTGTTAGATTTAGAGGGAGGTGAGAGACAGGAACAAGGCRTAGATTAATGACCTAAATTACATATGCATAGCCTGTGCCATGCAAAGCTTTAAAGCTCTTAACTTTAAAATACAGCTTGTGTGTTGTGATTGTGTCCTTTTCAGGAACCTTATCAGAATTTTCTCAGATTTGGAGGTGGAATTTGTTTCCCTGTGGAAGACTGCTCAGCACATCAGAAGGGAATTTGGTCTGTGAATGAGAACTTTGGTTTGTTAGCTGATCTGAATGAAGTAAAAGTCATTTGTGYCATAGATCAATAGTTCCTGTTCAAAGCCATGCTGGAATCTCCCCACAGACTGGTCTCACCCAAAAGTGATACACAGCAAATACTTCACTAGTATTTCTAGTGCAAAATGAAAATCTTATTATTGYTGCTAGTAGACCAGTAGTCAGTTTCTAACAGAATTTCTTATCCTAGAAGGGGGSTCTCTTCTACCAGGTTATCTCCAGATATTACTGAAACCACTTATGGGTGGAAATCAGTAAGGGTGAAATAAGGGTAATAAAATCTTGGCTGAATCTTGAACGTATGTGTAAATTCAACCTTCATATAATAATTTGCTTGAAGTTATGTAAAACTTGGCAAGAAACCAAGCTTGTTCCAACAGCTGATAATTTCTTTCTCTGGTTATTAGATTTCTGTATTTGCAATCATTTCTCATTCTCCTAATGTAATGCCATTTCTTGACAGACCACCCATCATCATTTAATTTTCTCTGCTGAGAAAACTGTGCCAGTCTATTCCTCTTCGATGAAGGAGCCATATATTAAAAGGYTTTTTTAATCTTGATATACAATCAGATTTGATTATCTTGTAGTTCTTAACATACACTGCTATAAGAAACTATGCACATTTTTTAAAAGCTACTACCTTTTTTTTTATTAATCTTTTGATTTTCCTTATTAATTTTTTTTCCAGCTGACCATACCATGTGCAGAATTCGAGAGGATAAAACAAATTCAGAAGCAGTTTAAAATCTTGATATCCTGCCCCTTGACAAGTTATCTTGCAATATTTATACTTGAGAAATCCAATTTGACCAGTAATCCTAACAGTTTTTGCAGTCTCCATAATTGGAAATACTCACAATTTACTTAAATAATGTCCCTTGTCTAGCATTGAATTTAGTCCTTTTCTGAACTGGTGCTTGGGAAAGATGATCTTTTGAGCTACTCCTCAACATGAACTATTCTAGAACTCTAATTTTTTAACCACTTTCTTATCTGGGACATTTTAGTCAATTTACATATCCAGATGAAACTTCAGTTGTTCAGCCAGTTTTCAAACAAGGAATTCAGCATCCAGCTCATCTGTTCAGAATACATCAGGTTTTCATGAAAACATTCCAGTCATAAGTGCATATTCCTCATATSTATAGATGATTTCTAATATTTGCTATTTTAATCTTTCAGAGTATTTAGTATTTCAGATTAAGCATGGGATCCTCTTTGAAGATCTTAATCTGAACTCTCAAAGTTTGTTGTGCAGTATGTACCCAGCATTTTTCTGGGTGTCAGGTTAATCTCTGACTTTTATTAATTTAGTGAAACTCAGACTAAACTTTGGCCCTTCTCAAATACTTCTCAAAACATAAGGGAATGTATATCTTTTTGTTCTTTTGATTTTTGAAAACATATTTTTGTGACAAGGGGAGAAAATTATGATCCGTAATTACATTTCTGTCTGAAGCAATAACTTCATCCTCAATTTAGCCTCAGTTTTTAAGAGAATAACTGTATATTTCTATGGAACTATAATAAAAATAATACTTACTATAACTCTACATTCATTTACTCAAAATATTTGGGCACCTTTTTTGCTTTTATTTTCTGAAAATATTCTAATGAAAATGAAAATTGAGCCAATATTGCAGATC
Organism: Malurus melanocephalus; assembly: GCF_030028575.1. Classification (NCBI taxonomy): domain Eukaryota; kingdom Metazoa; phylum Chordata; class Aves; order Passeriformes; family Maluridae; genus Malurus; species Malurus melanocephalus. The sequence continues at coordinate 436,761 of NW_026623332.1, read as the reverse complement.
ATTTGTGGCAAGTGGTTTTAAATCGTAAATACAAATATTCACATTGAAAACCTACTTCTCAATATTTATGTTTGACATTTAGGAATATTAAGCAATGCCTTGAAATAAACTTAATGACAGACACAAAAAATAGTAAAATGAATAACACATGGAAGTCCCTTAGTGCATAATTTTTACTAATCCTTGCGAAAAAAATCAATTTCATAAAATATAATCAAAAAGGGAAAGATATGAAAATAATATAATAGGGAACTTGTTTTTTAATTATTGTCTGGTTTAGATCACCTTTGGGTAAATATCCATTGAAATTACTGAGAGATTTCCCTGAATAAATATCTAGAAAATTCCTGTAAAATGTTGCTTAGAAGCCTTAAATGAGAAGAAATGTGACAGGGGAAGAAAAGAGAGAGAGAATTTCTTGTTAAGGGCTGAGAAAGAGAGTTCCTTGATGGAGGTCTCTACTAATCATATTTTAATTTCTTTTTGCATACAATAAAAGAATGTAGTGAAGAAAAGCTTTATTTTTATACATGTCACTGGAAAAAAAATATTGCATTCTTTTCATTTTCAAACATCAATGAATATTTTAGAAATKATCTTTGAATTCTGAGAACAAGATTGACCATCATTCCATTCTCCACTAATTTGGCAAAGGTGTGCTGGATAAGCTAAGGGAAAAAAAAAAAAAAGCATTTTCTCTTGAGAGCCAAAACCACCCTAGGATCTGCTTCAAGAGCAGCCAACACAGCTGCCAGACTTTTGTGAGCCCCAGGCTTGGGACATGTCAGATCCATGGATCACACTSAGTGTCTGAGTGTGTCTCTCAATCTTACTCTTTGTCTCTTTATTGCTTCAAAATCAATACCATAAGGATCCTGAGGGCATCTGTACATGGAGACACAAGAAAAAAAATGTACCAAAAGAATGCCTTGTGTAGCTGTTCCTATTCCAAAATGATGGATAATGTATGAAGCTGAAGAGAAAAATAGATTTAGTCATCACATCTGAGGTGATTTTCTTGCTTTGTTTTCTCCTTTCTGTTCTCTTTGGCTTTCCCTTTCTCCCTCCTGTTCTTTATTTTCCTGTTGTAACCAAGGTATTTTTCTTTTCCTCTAAGCAGAAAAGGTTTTCAACATTTCAAACATGCTTACCTTACTTCTGTGCAGCAAGGATAAAGAAGAGTTTAAATTTGGGAAGTGTTTTGTTTTTGGTTGTTTTCCAGTCATAAAATCAAATGTTTCCTTCTCTGGTCTCGTAACTCTTTTTCTGTGTCCTCTTTTACTGACACATTTTGATTTTCAGCACTTTTGTTTTAATCTCAAATTGATAGGGTGGCACTTATTGGCATATGCTGAGGTACACTGAATTAGTTTTGAACCTTTTCCATAACTGTCCACCATCTCTAATATTCCATTAAGCAATGAAAGGCCAGAGTAGTAATTTTAATTGACAGCTCAGCTATTTTTTAAATGAACTTTTGAAGTCCTTAACCTTTACCTAAAATTTAAATCTCAGGCTCTACCATATCATTTTCCTCATCTGATAATGGCAAATTAGATTTTTCTTTATTAAATAACAAAACCTTTAGATTCAAAAGAATTTTAACTTACATTAAAATTTTATATATCTTTTGGACTATCTCATGAATATTTTTCTATCTTCCTATATTCACTGTTTTGAGAGGGAGAGCAACTGAAAAAGATAACCATACTTTAGCTTTCATATGGCTCCTTTGCCAAGTTGATTCTACTTGCTGACACATGCTAGTTTTTGTCGAGCTCCTTTTGACACTTTATTGAGGTAAGCTCAACTCTTTCACTTAAGGCAAGAGTGCAGCCAAGACTGACTGAAGACAAAAGTCTGTGTGACCCTTATTTTTAATATCCTGCCTCCCTAGCTTAGTTCACATATCTGTGATGTACTCAAATTCTTAAGGCCTGTGTTCTGTTATCATTGGTAGAATGAGGAAGAAAAAGGAAAACAATAACCAAGAACACTTAAAGAAACCTTATTCTAATGCCAAGTTGTACAAAAGAAGAAAGTGGAATGGAAAAAATAGCCTAGTAAATAGATAATAGGTACACATTAATACCAGTATGATCATAATGTTGAGTTTTGTAGATACAGAGGCAACTGGGGAGTTAAAATCATAAATTGAATAARTGTACATTTGTCTTAGAATGTACAAGGTAAAACTAATTTATTCTTTCATCTCAATGTTATAATTATATTGTTTATAATATACATTGCTGAGATTAATTTGTATAGGAAGCAATGTCTGTCAAAAGAGCAACAGTAATGCACTTAAGACATTTTGAAGCACTAAATTCATTAACCATAGTGTTGTTGGATATCTTGGAACATGCTTTACTCCTTGTGTCCATGTCCTTTTGTTTTTGTTTTCATTTGTTATTACCAAATCAGGTAGACTGCTTGATGTCCTTGCTGTGCCTGGCACTGAACCGATGTGAATCAGGATGTGTTAAACGGGAGAATTTATGTCCCATCAGAAAAACCCAGAAATGCTACCAAYTCCAAGTGAAGTTTATTTCCATGGATTTAACATACGACTTGTTTCATGTATTTTCATAAACAGGTTTTCAGGCTTTTTATTCATCTGCAGATGTAAAAATGTGTAGTAAGAGATTAATAAAAAAGRGAATTATTGTAGATGCCTACATAAGGTTTAAAAATAGAACTAATTTCTGTCATATCTGAGAATGCAATTATTGAGATTTTTAACACAAAAAGGCTTTTAAGAAAGTTTAGCTTTTGTTTTTGGTGGGGTGTTTTTTTTGTTTTGGTTTGCCAGGGGATTTTTTTTTGGAGGGAGGCAGGGAGGGAGGGAAAACTTTAAGGGTCTACTGAAGTATGTATTTAATTGGATTTAGATTTTACTTGAGGAGTTATAATGCATTTAAATTGAAACACATTATCTTCATATCAGGTAGGGATCAAAAGAATAAGATTTATTGCAATTTGCATTTTTTTTCCTTAAAAGCAAACTCCGATGAGGAAGTCTACCAGGAGGTAAAATGAGATGCCATGGGAACCTGCAAATATTTTGTATTAAACCAGTATAAGTAAGGTATAAGATAGTCCGTTCCACCCCCAGCTTCAAATCAGGCTCAGCCTCTTTCTTCTCATACCAGAATTCTCTTTCCAAATACTAAAAAAAAGCAACCAACCAACCACCAAAAAAAAAAAAACCAAAAAAACCAAACCAAACCAAACCAAACCAAACCAAAACAAAAAACCCCAAACAAAACCAAACCAAAAACCCAAATAAACACAAACCCAAAATCCCTGGGAACATGAAGACTGGCAGTATTCTATTTACCCTTCACTTACATGTTGTTCCTCTATTTCTTATATTTCAGTAATGTCAGGAGACATCAGCTTAATGTGAGGACTTGGTTTTGAAAAGTGCCTGACAGGAAAACTAGGAGASACAATCTGTGACTTAAAAAAATTGCACCCCAGAAAATCAAAGAAGATAAAGTCTGCAGGAGAAGGAACCCCCTTTGATATGTGACAGATCTTGGAAGATGACAAAACGCAAATCCTCAGAAAAAAAAAAAAAACAAAAAAAAAAAAACCAGGGATTTTTACACAGGATCTCGTTCCTGTGTAAACTTCTGCTGAGTTTGGATGCAGATTTTGTTTAATCACACAAGACCTACTTCAGGATCAATATGTTACTGGTTTTTCTTGAGTAAAAAGTTGGGCAGTAGCACACTTGGACTTGAAGTCAAGTGCAATATGTCTCAGAGTGGTGAGGTAACACAACTATTGCTGAAGTCTCCATCACTCTCATGAAAGGTACCTCACTTATGTATGCCGACTCCTGCAAAATACTACAAACCCCTTACATTTTTTGATACTCTTTTCCTCTGCTGTTAAGTTGTACATTGAAAAGAAGGACCTATATTACTTTAAACAATGAACAGTATGCAAAGGACACAAGGATTTAGGCATAAAATGATGGCAAATATGACTAAGGCCTCCCATACCCAGAGAGACTCAGACTGACTTATGCACCTTCAACTTCAATGAATCTTTGCGGTGATTTAGACAAGAATTATGTTTAAAATGGTATTTGGRGTCAGTCTTTTGTTATACAGTCTTTATATATCACCTAGAACTCTAAATCAAACTGCCTCCCTAGATTTAAATGTAAAAGGCATTTATTTTTGTCCTTAGAGGTCTGGTTCAATTTCCTCTTAAATCTTTGACATCTCTTCCACTAATTTTAGGAAAGCGATAGTAAATCTGCTGTCTGGAGTCAGGCCCAGATGTAAACAGACTTCTCTACCTTCCATAGTCAATATGTTAATTTTAACTATTCAAGGTCTGAAGATAAAATTTAACTACTTAATCTACTGAAGATCTACCACCTTCCAGGTAARCATATGAAATACATTACTGTTATAACCTATTATAAGTGATATGGAACAGGTGAATTAATATGCCTGATTGAAATTCATCTTAAACAATTTGGATTTGGATGTTTGTTTTGAGAATCACTACCTTGACATTCCATATACAAACCAACTAAGAAAAAGCCCAATTGAAGTAAAACCTATTTTGACAGAATASAGGAATTTCATTGAAGAGGACTGCAAAATGAGAGGTAGAAAATGCAGAAGATGTCTTGTTAAAGAAAATAAGCTCCTTAAACTAAAGCATTTTAAAGTTTTTAGCTGAGTAGACGTGACAGTATAGACATTCTTTAAGTCAAGCATGGATATAATTGCTTTATCAAGTCATGACTATGGTCTGCAGAGCAAGTACATTTTATTGGTCTAGTTGAGATGAACTGTGACCTGTCTGTGATTTAAGGATTTTAAAAGATCACTGTTGAGGTAGATTTCAGTTAAATATGCATCTGAGGAAGTCAAAGGATGGATGCATATTTAACACTGTCAAACAAAATTCAGATTTAATGTACTGCAGAACAGAAWACGATTTCAAAAGGCATATGAAAAAGTAGTAAGGGCTTTGAAGAAAATAAACAATGAGTTTAATATAGGTAGGGTGAAAAATTTGCTCAATTTTTCTAGCTGTCCAGTGCAACACTGAACTTACTCCTACCTTCAGGAGGTCACATATCACAGAATCACAGAATCATTGATGTTTGGAAGAAACCGTCAATGTCATCTAGTTGAGGTGTCAACCCAATGCAACCATAATCACCCCTAAACCAAAATATCAAACTAATACCCAAAAGCATCACATCCAGCTGCCCCTTTAATGATTCTAGAAACAGTGACTCCATCACCTTCCTGGGCAACTTATTCCAATTCCTAACCACTCTTTGAGTGATTTTTTTTTTTTCCAAATATCTAGTCTTAACCTCCTCTGGTGTAATTAAAGGCCATTTCCTCTCATCCTTTCACTGCAGACATGGCRGAAGAGACCAAACCCCATCTGTCTGCCACCTGCTTTCCGGCAGTTGTAGACAGTGATAAAGTCTCCTCTGAGATTCCTCTTTTCCAGACTAAACACCCCCAGCTCCCTCAGCTACTCCTCACGGGACTTGTGCTCCAAACCCTTCACCGGCTCCATTGCCCTTCTCTGGTTCCTGCTTCTCAATGTCCTTTTCGAAGTGAAAAAATTAAAAAATGGACACAGGATTCAATGTTAGGCCTCACTAGASCCAAGTCCAGGGGGCAACCACTTCCCTTGTCCTGCTGGCCGCAGTGTTCTTGATACAGGCTGAGATGCCTTTGGCATTCTTGGCCACCTGATGGCTCATACACAGCCAGTTCCCAAACAGCACCCCCAGGCCCCTTCCCACTGTGTCACTTTCCAGCCACTCTTCCCCAAGCCTGGGGTAATGCATGKGGTTGTTGCAACCCAAGTTCAGGACCCAACACTTCCCCTTTTTAGCTGTCCTCAACTTCCAGCCTGTYAAGATCTCTGTGTAGAACCTTCCTTGCCACAGGCAGATCAACACTCCACCTGATYTGGTGTCATCTGCATCACTTTGTCATAGAAGAACATACTAATATACCTTATATCAGTCTTCAAAAAAAAGATTGTGTTTACACTGTTGACAACAGAATTCTCTGTCCTGTCCTCTGCTAACAAGGTTAGAAGCTTGAGTCTGGGCCTTGAACCTGGCAAATCCAACTAGAGTTTTTACCTTGAGCGTATGTGCTGGGTAACCTTGCCTGAATAGATCAGCCTCCTCTCCTTTTCCAGTCAAAAATAAACAACTTTTTTTAACAGTCTTTAGTTTTGTGCTGCTCTGCTGCTTTACTTTCAGATGCTGGAATTCCTTAATCTTATCAGCTTCACTTCACAGGATCTTTATTCAAGTAGCAAAACAAAGGTACATGGTCTCTTCAGTGTTTCAAAATGATTTATTTTCAAAAAGTAGTTGAAAATTTTCTTCTTTTAGTCACGCAAAATATATCAAAATGTACCAGAGCCATGAGTGCTAACATGCAATGTCCACACTACATGAAAAGTTAGTAGCAATSACTGCAGGAGCAAATCCACAAAACTGAAATATTCATATCAACTGCAGTTATTTAGTAAGTCATGGTTTGCTCATCCCTTCCACTCCTGACTGCAGAAACAAAAGAAGTAAATTGAGCAAATACCAAGTCTGGAAAAAGGTTTTGTTCTCAGGTTGTGTTTGCCTCCCACGGTGCCTGAGCCGTGGGAGGCAAAAATTGATAGATTTAATACCCCTCAATGTTTTCAAGTACCATGTGCATTTACTACCAGTATTTACATTTGGCTATTATTCATCAAAATTAATATCCAACAAACACTTTCACATTTTTTTAGCAAATTCACTCTGCCTATGCCATACTCATACTTCCTTTTTCTAAATTAAAAAAATCTACAAAACACACCAAAAAGACAAAACAAAACAAACCAACAAAAACAAACAAACAAAAAACCCCACAAAACAAAAAATAAACCAAAAAAGAACCCAAGAAGGAAGTATATCCTTAGAAATTAGATTAGATCTTCATTTCATTGTCATCTCCCTCAAAACTTCAGCCTGCTCAGCCCATAGTAAAAAAAAGTAGTAGTTAAATGGATAATAGAGTCTAGACAAGCAGCTATCAGCACAAAGCTGGGCATTAAAAGAAAACACAGAATAAGGTTGTGTATCCTTTTTTTTTTCAGCCTTTCAGTTCTAAATCAGTGGTCTTATTTTGAAGTTAGGAGCAAAAATCCTTCCTGTTCCTTAACCCCAGTTCTCTGAAATGTTAGCATGCTCCCTTACCTTTTGGATTTTGATTAACTGCTCCAACTTTTCTTGATCTTTTTTGCACGATCAAGTGGCATATTCTCCGTGCATGGATACAGAGGAAGCCAAGCTTCCTGTACTCGCAGATGGGAACATTTACACAGCATCTACACATCACACAGGGCTTGCATATGCAGGAAACTTTCTTGAAGCAAACAGTGAATTAGGCACAAGAATTATCTCAATATGACATCCCCCCAGTACTAYTGTTTCAGAGAGGGGAAAAGAAGAAGTGAGGTAGCAGAACAATATCTTGCTTTGGAGAACCCTGACAGCAGTGTCATCTTCAAAGCTGCCTAAAATCAAGTGCTCTATGAGGCTGGAACTGCCAAATAGATGTTCACATTACTACAGAGAAAGACAAAGAATAATTCACTTAAATATCAGTGAAGCGTATCTGTCAGAGCCGTATATGGAAGTGACAACTTCTATATCAGAAAACCTTGCAGGAAAGGACTGATTTGTCAAGAAATAAACTTAGTATATTTATTCACAGCTTGTTGATATAAAACTTCTTAGTTCCTACTGTGAAAAAAAGCAGTTTCCAAAAATTAGGTAGGTTTCAAGCTCAGTGAAGTGAAAAAATAATTGTTGAACTATGAGACTTCATAGGTTTCAAAAAACATTTTATGATTTAGACAAAGAAATGTCTGTGGATTTCTGGAACAAGGCTATTTGCTGAACATAGGTGCCAATCTGGAGTGAATTTGTACCTTGTAATTTCACTGGATAGACTTAAGGGAAAGAGTKTATTTATGCTGTTAATGTTACACCATGGTCAGAAACAGATCCATGCTCAAGGTGCCTGCCAGAATTTGTTATATTTGCATTCACAACCAGMATCAGAAAATATAACTAAAGCTTTTTCATGCCATATTACACAGCTGAACATGATTTGATGTGTTCTTTGATGACCCTCAGTCAGTGTCAGTCTAAGCAAAGGATCAATCAGATGTTATAACTGGAAAGAGAAAATTTTCACTTTTCAATGCCATGACTGACACTTATACTGTGTCAGTATATAATGCCCAACTTTATTAAACAAACAAATAATAAACCCCATTTTGACTTTTTTTTTTTTTTCCTTTCCTTTTTTTTTTATTCCATAAAATTATCAGCTTAAACCTTCCTCTTTGTAGGCAAGAAATTCAGGCCTTCAGCAGTACTGACTCAGCAGTACTAGTTGAATAGTTGATCCACAGTAGCTGTGTTTTGACTACACAATAAGACTGTGCCAAAGAACTTAAGGGATTTTGATCTGCAACTGYTATATTTGTCCTGGAAGCCTCTTTTAAACCCAGTGAAACCAGTCACAGAGATAAAAGGAGATGACTGAAAGCTTATTGTGAGTGATTTTGTTATGAATGCATCATTTTTCATATATCTCAACTTATTCGAGCTGCATTCCCTGCTGGATACCACATGATTCATAGATAAAAGTTTTAATGTAGATTTGATCAATTTTAGTTTGTTGCTTGGAGGAAAAGCTGTCAAACTGMCATTAAAATAAGTTCCTCTTTTTTCTAAAGTACAAAAAGCAACACTTCAAATAATATGAGTATCAGGCAAAGTGAACTTATACYGTAATAGGGTTTGAAGTAAGTAAAACACCCCAGAGTACAGGTAATTGTGAAGGGACTAAATAACAAATACAGATGAAGCCTGTCTTTCAGAAAAGCATTCATTTAAATAGGCGATAAAAGAGACTCCACAGCAGCAACAATCAAAACAATTCATTTTCTTAGCGAATTCCTAAAAGTTTTACAAACTAAAGTTCTTCAAATTGCTCTCCAGTGCTTTGGTGTTTCTCCACCAAAGATTTCACCCTGTTTTTTAAGCAATCTCAAGCACTCTTTCATAACAATTAGTCACATTTGCAAATCCCAAAGAAGGTGAGGGTGCTGGAAGGTATGGGATAGTTTTTAGATAAGGCAAYGATAAAATAACTTGACAGYTATGTAAATATTAAAGAGAAATGGRACATTGGGGATWTYAATTGTTCAACTTTTAAGATAAATTTTATTTCACATTTTAGTCTGCCTTACTGGTGCACTCTTGGATATTATAGTTAATACGTATTTAAAATTAAAATCTCAAAAGTCCAGCTGGTAGCCAGTGACTAGCACTGCTCCTCAGGGGTCAGTAGTGGGGTCAGTTCTGCCTGATGTCTACATTAATGGCATGGGTGATGGGATAAATGGTCAGAACACATGAGGATGTTACCTGATTGCAGGACAGGGCTCATATTCAGAAGGAGCTGGTCAAGCTGTAAAATATGAACCCGAGGAAATTTATAAAAGCAAAGTTTTGCAGCTGGGATCCCATGCAGCAAAACAGCCCATTATGACACATTATTAGCAGTACACTCCTGCAGCTGGGGAAAACCATCTTGTAGTGGTTTACAAAGAGAACTGATCAAAGAGACATAGATGCAAATTCTCACAGGGTTATGCAGTGGAAGGTCAAGAGGTATGGATACAAACTGAAATGTGGGAAATTTTGTCTTGATATAAGGGAAAAAAACACAGTGGCAGTGTGTAACACCGGAACTGGCTGCCTAGAAAGATTACAAGATTTCCTGCCCTGAAGAATTTTAAAACTCAGCTGGGAACCACCCTGAATAATCTCATCTCATCAGATGTGCTCTGAGCWGAGGTTTCACAAGATGACAAGAGGACCTTCCCACGGATTCCTGATTGACCTTAATTGTCCCCATGCAGTGATAGGACATTGAGATCTGTGGGATAATGTAAGGCTTGGAGGATTTATTTTTCATGTAGTGCTATTGTTAACAGAAATATCAGTGACTGATTCATCAAGTGGTTCAGTTGCCAAGGTGAGAAGCTTCAATGTTGGCACAATCTGTGGAGGAGCCCAAGGACTGCTCTCCTCTGTGCTTTCAGTTGCAGGGAACARTGAGAGAAGAAACAGAAGGGTCCAGCAGAACGATCACTTGGCTCCAGGTCTTGGGTCACTAGCAGAATTTTGGGTGTTTGATTATAAATTACTCTGCAGGCTTGATGGTGACAGATGGGGCACAGSTGTCTCAAAGGTGGAAAAGGATCCTCGCACAGGAGTCAGCCGGGCTCATGGAAAGAACACTAAACTTGATTGGAAGTGGGAAAGGGGTGAAACCGGGCTCACTAGAGAGAAGATTGATTTACAGCATGACTATTTCAGGAACTGTGTGAAAGCAAGGTCCTTCAGTCTGCTGTCTCAGTGGAGACAAGGGATGAACATTCAAGGGGACAGCAAAAACATGAGGGTTATTGGTCTGTCATGCAGGGAAAAAACTAACATAAACAAAGCCCAAATAGAACTTAATCTGACTAATGGTATAAAAGACAAAAGACTTTTCCATAAAAGCATCAGTAATAAACGGAGAGCTGAAGAGATTCCTCTTCTCTTACTAGATGCAGGATGAAACATAACGACAAAGAATGAGGAAAAGACTGAGCTACTTAATACCTTCTTTCTTTTATCAGTTTTGTTAAATCTGCCCTTGGCAACTGAGAAGTGCCACAGACTATTTTATGGAACGGTAAAATCTCCCTACAATTACCAGACAGCACAAGGAAGAGAGAAAGGGTTCTGGGTTACCAAGTCGACTATTTTTTTTTAAACAGGCATAAACTAATATAATCCCTATCAGAAATTTAAGCAGTCTGAAGATATGTTAGTGTTAACCTTTTCAAGCTTGACTTCCTCCTAACAAGTCACATGGTTTGACTTCATCTTTCTTCAGTGTTTTTCTGGGCAGAGACTGAGATATGCTGTATAGATTTCTGAGTACTTTACTCTTCAACACTTGGTTTGATCACATTAAATGTGTTTCAATTGTGATCAAACCTAAATTTCAAATGGTGTTCTGCATATTTATTTATTGAGGCAATTCATGAGCAGAACAACTGTTCCTTGCAATTCTCAGCTCTGTTTTAAGTAAAAAAAAAATCTGATTTTTCTTTAAAATTAATAAAAAAATTACAAGTATCAACCTTACAGAGGTACTGCTATGATGACAGTGCTGCTTTGAGTGATTGTATCAGGCCTTTAAATCAACAATAGAATAGTTTCAAGCTCATTTTGAGAATATTAATATCTTATAAAATAATCTAAAAACTTCTTTTTATTTTGACATGTTGGAGAAAAGTACAGAAACTCAGTCACATATCTTTTATTTCTCCAGTGATCTTTATGAATTATGAGTACTTGGGGTCTAGGAATAGTGAGGCAGTTAATAAAGGATGTGAACCCAAAAAGCGAGACAGTGAATCCTATACACAGGAAAATAAAACTGCTGCAGACATAATTTTCAGCATGGTTTTCCCCCTCACATTCTGCATTTAATTCTACAGAGAGAAAAAAAAAATTGACTGCTTTGGTAGGCAAAGAATGAATGATGTCAAAAAATGAAAAGATGTCAAAACCATCAAATAATATCAAAAAAGTGTCAAAAACATCTAGTGACTTTTTTCTGTTCTAGGTCCAGGAAATTTTCTTCACCAAGTATTATAAAAGATGGCTTTGTGTATTATGACCACTAAGCAGCATTTGGCTTGCCTGAATGGTAAAAGAAGAAGTGCAAGATATTCTCTTCACCCTACTGAACAAAGAATGAGTCCTCAAAACAGAATCGCCTAGAGATGCTACTCAGATCATTCAGATCACATTCTCATTCCTGGAAAATAACTGCTGAAGGTCCTCATTTGCCATCTATTTCCATCWGTGTTTAAAAATGGTGCATAACTGTTGAGGGCATCTTGTGGAGTACCTGCACTTTTCTAATTTCTATTAAGCTGCCTGAGAAACCCTGGGATCAACCAACACCCTCTAACTCACAGGCTATAGGTGGCCCATGAAGTAATTTGTTTAAGGAAGAATATATCTATATATATATAATCTGTTTTTTATTTGGACTGAAAAGCTTCTAGTTCAAGGGAACTTCAAAAGTCTTTGGTTGAGTGATGCTTGGTCTGATCCTTCTCCCTGTTTGAAGTATGCATCTTATTCTTTGATATAACATGACTGGACTTATTTTTCTCCCATTGTGGGTAGTGGTTGGATTTTAGACATTTGTCAATCTGGCTGAACAGCTCTCTTATACATCTAATGTTTTCCATGCAGCTACTAATATAACCCTTGGTCCTCTTTTTATCAAGCTAAACACCTTTGAGCTGGAGGAGAGAATTACTGTTGCATTTATTTCACAATACTTAAGTTGTTCCATACATCTTCTCTGTATCCTTCAATTTATCAACATGGTTTGGGAATTGTGGACACCAGAAAAAAAATTGCATTACTGTCAATTCATCTGCTCTTGCTACCAAGAACAAAGGGAATATGAACTTCCTGATCCAATTTATTATATTTATGAAGCAGAGGAATGCATTGCTTCCTTCAAAATAGGAGCTAATATTAATTATGTACCTCTAATACTTTTCAATATTTTTCAATTTTTTTATAATCCTTGTGGCATTTACAAACAACATTTATTAAAGTTTTTATTTTCTCCCAAATAATTACTAAAAATGTTGCACAGAATACAGCCAATAACTCAGCCTTGCAGAACCCAGCAGGATAGTCACTCTCTAAGAAAATTCCTCTTTATATTTGCATCTTGAAACCTATCTGTCAATCAAGTTTTAATCTAGTTTATATCTACAATGCCCATTTGCTGTTGATTGAGCCTCACTTTTAATAACCCATATCCTCAGAAGAACTCAGAAATTACTTCAGCAATGAACACTTCTATAAATCGTACATTCTTAAGCTGCTTTTCATATTAAGAGAAGCCTCTTATAAAATTTCGGGATGTCTTAAAAAATAACTGTTGTTATTGGAAACTGTTATTAAACCAGTATATTCAGAAAAGAAACCAAATTGGTTTGTCTGGTCTGTTTTCTAGAGATGTATGATGAAAACAGCGGTGTTGCAAGTATTAATAACATTCTGTACTAAGAACTGTATTATTGCTCTGAAATCCTAGCAAACAGTAGCCAAACAACTGTCAAAAAAAAAAAAGACATTTCTGAATTTACCACATTTTTCTAATACTTATGGAAATTCAACATAGTTGATAGAAGAATRTCAAATACACTTTAAAATTCTCAGAACTAAACTATATAGATCCACTGATGAACTTTTTGTCCAATAWTATACTCCTTCAAGGAAAGTGGTGTATTTTGAAAGATTTACTGTATTATGGAAAGATTTTATTGTTTAACAAAACCTACAATATTTATTGGAAGAAAACACACTTTGGACAATTTCTGTTGTTTATTTTTATTAGTTTTACCACCTTAACTTGTAAAAGCCAAGACCATCAATACCCAAGCCATGGCTTGGGCCCCTGGAGGGCAGTGCAGTTTCTGGTGCTGCTGATGTGCAGAATGGGCTTGAGAAAGCAAAAATAAATGTTTGCCTCCAGCCATGCAGGTGTTCCCTTATTGTTTCAGGAAGATTGATACCTCTCTAAGCCCCCTGTTTAAAGCTGATTTTTCTGCAGTGGTATCATCATGGTCCTGTGATCAGCAGTGGAGCTTTTCCTCAACTCTCCCTGAGGCTTCCAGAGACGGTCATGCTCCTACTCATACTTTAGAATTTACTGATGAGCTTGACTTTCTGGTGACACCAGRGCAGAAGTTGTTAGTAGGAAGGGCATGTGTACACGATGTCAGGGTGGCCTGTGCTGTAGTTATCAGATATTATTAGTTTGGGATGATTTCACTGGGACAGTTCTCAGGAGTGCACTAAGGGCAGGGGGCAGTAATGCCCAGCTGGAATTGGCAGCCTGAATCCATCCTCCTGTGTGCATTTTGCTCACTGCAGTCGCCTCACTGTGCTGACCTTCCCCAGTCCAGTGTTGTCAGATTGCTGACAATGGCCGTTTCACATCCATATCCAACGGTGGGGGACAGGGTTTTCCAGAAGCAGTTTTAGTCACAGCAAGGATTTTGTGCCCTGATTAGCTGTGTGCCATTGACAGATACAAATTTATCCCCAAGTGACTGAGATGAGACGCACAATCCATTTCTGAGCTTCACAATGATTGACTGCAGCCCCAATTAGGCTGAGACATTTAGTTGTATTTAGTGTACACTCTTCAAGGGCAGCCTGAAATAAATACCTTGCACTCCTAATTCTATTGAGTATATGGTTTATGGTTTAATTTCTTTAATGTAYTATCCTTCTGTCACAGAAAGGCAAATATTTCTCAGAATGACTTTATGTAGGGGTTAAATCTGCCTCAGACATTTCATTTTGAAGTGACCTTGTTTTTGCAGGGTGTGAAAAAAAAAAACATTTATTATGTGTTTGCTAAATTGCAGATGCGTGTTCAGCATAATAGGAGCCTGGACCTCTGCGTCCAAAGATTAATATAGTTTTGGTTTGAAGCCAGTGAAAATCTTAAAATGCTTTTAATGTTATATTATTAAATTTGGCATAAAATTTGGCTGAATTTCTTAAATATCTCTCATTTCACAGCAAATATGCAGATTTTTCTCATAGCCATATTTTGGTAACCTAAATATTGTAGAAATCAACTTAGAACTCAGAAAGCAATGCCTGAGTGAAATAAATGTGCGATAAAAAGATTGTATTCAAATAAACAACAAAAAGAGCAATTAAGTATTTTAAGAGCACTGATGAGTGTTTTGAACATCAGATTTGAATGTGATTAATGCTTTCTGAAATAACTTTACATAAGGTACACAATAGAGGATGCATATCTTTGGCTTTCATATTTTATTTTTATCAATGTAACTGAGTCTTTTCTTTCAAACTTCTCTTATGACCAACTGGTCGTATTTCCTGGTGATTTAAAATCACTGATGTGGTCACTACAGCAGTTTGATTTTAGCAAGTTTTAARGAGGCATTGCCAGTCTGAAGGTGATCTCTAAGGGTTATGATTTAGAGTTATCAGATTTACTCTGTATTATTCCATGAAAGGAAAAAAAGACATAGCCTCAAACGATGACATTTAGATGGAGTCTTCAGAAACACCAAGAAATGGACTTTGGCAGTCTGATATGGGGATTTAAATTTTGTCTGGTTTAATCAAAAGGTCACTTTGCAAAGTTTAAACCTGAATTCACAGTCCTATTTCAAGAGCATTTTTCAGACTCAGGAGCTWAGTAAAAAATGTATTGCAGGTTAAAATATATTCTTTGAGTTCTCAAGTAATTTTACAGTCCCTGGAAAATTCTGGGGGCAAAACCAGAAAATGTTTTAATTTTCTTAAAGTCAAAACAACAGTTGCTCAGGAACATTTGCTTCCTAAATTGAAAGAAAGGAAGGAGAATGACTTCTGCCAAGTGAAAGGCAACAACATAAATTGAGTTGGTTCACATCCTGTGATTTAAGAAAGGAGACAAAGAGGTATAAAACAAAATTAACGACAATCTATTTCTTAAATTGAGCCTTTCCTCYCAGCTTTGTGTTTAGTTCTCTACATCTAATAAGCTATTTATTTGTTTTATTGTGAAAGATTCAGTGTTGACATTCAAAAACACTATGATCTGTGTTTASGACCTCATAAAGACAAACTCACTATGTATTAGTACTGTTCCTGACTGTATTTCTTTAAGATGGACTAATGGAGCAATTAATCCTACTGAGTGCCCACACKGTAGTCAGATGGCATTGTTAACTTTGCCATTGATAAAAGAGCAAAGAGAATTTCTGATCAATGCMTTGCAGCCCTCTTTTAACTGTCTGCTGATGCCTGGCTTCTGGCATTTATCAGCTCTTCAAACAGCCTTTATGGATTACCCGTCTGACCATCTTACCTGAGTGAYTGTGAGGAGTTAATGATGTCTCAGACATTACAGGTCTGTATTTCTGGAAGCAAAAAAGATTATATTCTGAAGGAACACATTGATGAGCTAGCTTGTAAATGATATGATTATCCCCTTCCTGAGTAACCCAGTCATTAAATGATATTGTATGTCACATTTTTTTCTGTAATGACCTTCCTGCAATTTTGGGCTCTAGATTCCTGAGCCTCAGATGCTGTAACAATATTCTTTCCATAGTGTTGATAAACATGCCAGCTAGCTCATTATGACACATCWATCAGTCCCTGATGCCTATAGTTAAATTTTTCTGTTCCTGGTGCCAGAAGTTATGTGCAAAGCTAGTCATCACTGACTTCTTTTTGCTAGCTGTGGTGTCTGACACATCAGTAGCAACAAGCCATGGATGTATAGAGATTGAGGCAAAATGGTTTTACCAAAGGACATTTGGACCCCTGGAGCATTAGGCTTCAAGAGAGGGCTTCCAGGCAATACATGAAATATTCATTTGTACTTGAGTTGTCATTTGTCTATGTCCCTTTATATATTGCTGTGCTGAAGCACTGAGTGTACTGCTCTGTATTTCCTCTCTTASTATTTTATCTAATATCGTCACTATATTTTGAGCTAAAATATGATCTTCCCTAGTTCTTTGCTTTGATCAGTTGATTTGTGGAGATTAGAAACTCATTAAACATTCAYACCCCATGCTGATGGGTGTAGTCTACACAATCAAACAGACAGTTTATTGGAAATGTGTACAAGGTGCAACATAAAACATATTTAGATAGCAATTGAGTGTAAATATTTCATAGCAGAAACCAAGTGCCAAGTCTCACTGCTTCCTTCCAAAGAACTGACTGCATTTGTCAAGTTAATGTGTCTCTAACAGAACATAAACAATTTAAAAATAAAATCAACTTAATGCAGTCCTCCCAAGTAATTCTCAGTTTACATATCTATGCAAATTTACCCTGTTACTAAATCATACTTATGACTTCACCTACAATAAAATGCCTATATTTAGGAACTTGGCATATAATAATAGATTTCTTATTATCTCTTAGGCTAACAAGGGTAAACCTGTTTTTTATTTGGTTTTTTTTCCTTCTGCRATGTGACATAAGAAAACATTTTATAACGAAGTCCCACAAAGACCACAGCAAAGTCAAATTATATCCCAGTAAAATTATGATCATCCTAAACCAGTTTCTTTTTAGTCTGAATTTAGAGAATATTTTCACTTGTGAACCAAGGGCACTACAAATATATATTACTACATCCTTGCACATCAGAGCAATCTAAAGTCATACTGCAATTCTCAACATGAGTTCTGTGAAGAAGATACTTGATTTTAGTTAATTCAGTTTGCTATAAATATGCTTATAATTGTTTCTAAAGTAGTCAAAGAAGTACCTAATAAAATTCAATCTAAAATATAAACAACTTATATTTTAATTTAGGTAATTTATGAGGGACAACCACTCTGTTATCAATTCACTCAGTAAATATATGTAAGAGGTTTAGCTTTATATGCTGCATAGATAGAGAATAAACATTAATAATAGCATTAATAATTATATTATCATTGTTGAATATTCAACCATTCTTCCACATTACTTGTTGCCTAACTTTTAATGAACAAAATATTTTAAAAATCCTACATCCTTCTCCCTTTAATGTATTTCCATATTAAAATAATCTTAACCTCCAAAGCCCATGCCTCTGAAACATCTCAGGCAGCTTCTTTTCTATTTTTTTCTATGTCCTGAACGCTAAGAATATGAACAGCCTGTTGTGTAGGGCGACCACACTGGTGATTTAACTCTTCTGAGAAATGTCCGAACTGGCATCTCCAGTGGTGTGAGTACTGCACACAGGAAATCAGACTTCCCTTTATAACCTCAATAAAAGTAAAATATGTCCTAAATACAATAATGAATCTCTCTCTAACATTAATTTGCACCTGTCAAACTGGCAAAACATTTAGGTCAGAATGTTCCAAGAATGTATGGATGCTTTAAGTCAAGACTTTTAAGCAGATGTGTGCTTCTGTTTCTAAATTTGTRTCTGCAAACCCTGTTAGGTAGGGTGGATTTCCTGTATACTGGTATAGTGCAACCTATTCTTATGTGCAAAACAGGTTCAAACCTGAGAATTTTTCAGAATTGATGCAGAGGAGGTAAGTCCCTTTACATTTAAATCTGATATTAAATAACTGCAGGGTTTTTCTATTTTTWAATTTATAACAAGGATATACTGCTGCATAAACTTGTCATCTCATGGGCCATTGCAAATACACTATAGTTTCAGCATGCATGAACACAATACAATTTTACAATAAAATTGTGCAAATTAACTTTCCCATACGTCTGAAAATCCTGCTCTTCTAAGCAGKAACTTTGAGGAATTTAATTCTGTGTTAGCTATGTTTGTTGGGAAAACAAATTTTCAAAAGCTCCCTTGGCCATAAATAAAGCCACATTCTGGTGTGATTTTTGTTTTGATTTGTTTTGGTTTTTTTGCCCTGGTTTATGCTCACTTAAATTTTTCCTACRTAAAATCAATGCATGTCCATATCTTGAAAATACTGACCAGTATGTACTACAGAACAGTGAATATTCCTATGGAAATGGGACACACCTAGATCAGAYATTTTCTTTTTCCAACTTCTTCTAAATCTAGTGCAATTCGAAAAACGACAAAACCTAATACACACATCTAATACATCAGAGATTTTGCATCCATTTCTTAAATCTCTTCAGATTCAAAGTATCTCTCTGAACAGCTTAAGCCTGACTACAGTGTGCATCTCCCTGTSTGAGAGGGCAGCAATGATAAATCACTTCTTGCAAAGAGAGTCACGCTCAGAYAATGAGCACAGTGAGAGTCCAAACAGTGATCAAAAGGCAGCATGGCTCTGTATCACACTGCTTAGCAGCTCCAGGCTGTGAAGCTCAGTTAGAAATGGTAATGAGAGCCACCAAGAGCGCCAAAGATTTTCTTTGCTCGCCCACCACAGAATAAGAAGCTAGTGGTGACCTGGAACTACAGGTTCCAGAATCCAATTACAGAATCCAATCATGAAATACTTAAACATAAGATCTTGGTTGTCTCATAAAGAGACTATACCCTGCTAAAAAAGGAAAGGTAGACATCAGTGAATAGGAAAAATATGATAWTACTGATCACAGCTGAATCCTGCTCAACACTGAAAWACATGATTGCCACTGTTYAGTTTCTGAAGCTACCTACATCRGCCAGCTTGTCTGCTTTACTCAGCAGCTAGAATAGCCCGAATATTTTTAATCAAATAAGMTGAAATTGAAGGAGTGTGTTAATTATATTAGATGAGTTATTAAGCTGGTTACATATTGATTTATGTTTTTTTTGAAAGAAGTACATCTAAGCTGTGCTCTAGTTTGTATGAAGAGCTGTGAAGACCGTGAACTCTTCAAGAAGTAGACAGAAAGAGGCTATTTTCTCTAGCTAGAATTTTCTGCCACTGCTGACACTGATTTCAGGTTACTTGTGATAATGAGSGTGCTTGTCTGGCCGAGATTCTAGGAGGAACTCTCATTATATTTGCCAAGACMATTTTGGGTAGATGAGATCTGAGGACAGACCTGGGTTGTGTTTCACCACAAATGTCTTTTTAGCCACCTCACAAAAGGACACATTTTAGGCTTACTTTGTGTGATATGACAGTGTAGCATCACTAAAAGTTTATCATATGCCAAGAGTGTGCCTTTACATGTTAGAAATTCCAGTATTTTATCAGAAATACCACTGTCATATGTGCAAACTTTCTCTAACAATAGAAAATACTTAGAGACTTSACACTTTAATGCTTTTCAATAGACCCTATGGTAATAATTGTCCCATGATAYATGGTTGCTATCAATGACAGATAAAAACAATTTTTGTTGTTGTACAATTAATAGCAATTTGTCTTTCTACTCTTCATTATGTCACTCTAATACTTATTGATTTTATGGATGAAAAACATTCAATGAAWATCCAAGGTCAATATCAGGTGATCCTCAAGATAATTTCTTTCTGTTTCATTATTCCAATAGATAAATGGTTTATTTTCTCTTTAGGCCTTCTAAAAAATTCAAAAGCAAAAATTATACCCTTCTGATTTTACTTAATTCACTGTCACTCTCAGAATGGAAAATTTGAAGGACTTAAGTGTTTGTGATATTCKGCTATGAAAAATGGCTTCAGAGTCTTTTCACTTATCAATGTGAATCATCAATGAGGAAGACACATCAGTTTTAAAGCAAGGTAARCAAACTAAGAATAAGTTTATCTTACCAGCAAAAGATGCAAATTTGTCCCTTGTGAAAAATGTAGTGTCAAGGAGAAACCCAAACTTTGGGAACTTTGGCTAGAACACAGAGCTGTTAGCAARTACAAGGTCAACATAATAGTTTATTTTTTCATTTTCCTCAGGTAAGATTTTTTTCTTCAAACAATTGTTTGAACAAAACAATGTTCAATTTTTTGTTCTGAGGTAGCTGAGGGATGCCTCTTTGCTTTTCATTCTTGAACTGAGGCATTTTGGTTTGAATACTTTTCACTCCAACATATAGTTCTCTTTTGCATTCACAGTATCTCTCATTTTAATGAATGAATGTCTGTAAGAAAGATCTTGAGATACTGATCTGGCTTCCTGAGAGGATTTGCTTTGAAGCCCTAATTTTTGACTTGCGACACAGGAAGAAAGTTTTCATATTGAAAGCAAGCTATTTTTTACATGTTTTCATAGTTAAAAGTGTACATCTAGTATTGTTTTAGTAACAGAAGCTCATAAGTTTTTAAATAACTGCTAACTTCCTCAACACCAATTTGTTTAATACTATGTAGAAACAAAGTTTTTTCTTAGATTTCTGCATATTTTGCCTAAGGCAAAAATTTAGTYCTGTTACTTGTGCCTTCTTACTCATAGTGTGAATAAAACATGCACTCCTATTATATAAGGCAAGAGAGGCAAGTTTTCATCAATTATAGGATTTTGGTGAATGTAAAACCATCTTTAGTTTATTTTATAAATAGACAATACACAGGGAAATTCGAGGAATCATAAAAAGAGCTGCGTAATTTAGAATAAGTATTATTTTTATAAAACATTTCAACATTATTTTTATTAAACATTTCAATATTACTGTTTATGAACTACATAATTTAAATAACATTCCTTAGTAATTTGTAATTGAGACAGTACATGCTTTGTGTGACATCARTTAAAGCAGTAATTTGATATGTGTTCTAGAAGACAGATAGTTCCTGACCTAGTGAAATCTTTTTATTATTTTTTWTCAAATTTTTGGACTCACTGTCCAAATAAAGATCAGTATCAAGGGATGTCCCACAGGGTTCTGTACTGGGACCAGTGTCTTTATTAATGACATAGACAGGGGGATTGAGAAGAAAGTTGCAGATAGCATCAAACTCAGAGGGGCAGTTGAGGATGCCACGCAGAGGGACTTTGACAGGTTTGAGGAACTGAACAACATGAACACCATGAAATTCAACATGGACCAGTGCAAAGTCATCTTAAGAGTGAATAAAAGATCATAAAATTGGTTTACTGTATTTTTTTACTATATTTGTATTTGTAACCCAATTCACCAATGCTCTTTATTACACAAACGCTACAAAACAAGAAAAAAAAGGGCATATTATCTAGACTACAAGATATAATGAACTTTTATTTGGTGACTGAGTAAATAAATTGAGAATTAAAAAAAACCCAACAATTGATGGACCTATAAAGGGACCCAAAGGTCTATTTAAAACTATGAAGTCACAGTCCTTGTGCTGAATTTACCATAGAGTCTTTTCAACTACCAGCTTCTATAAATGTATGCATATGGATAGATGTAAATTGCACACGCAGTACATACATATGTAGTATGGTATGAAAACCACACCACTTAGAAAAGTATCACTGAGTTTATACATGCAAGACTCTGAAGCAGGAAAGCTTGTACCCCATTATAGCTGTGGCAAGAAATTTCAGGAGAGAGACCATTTCAAAGATAACTCAAGCATAAATATTCATGTACACYAACAGGAATGTTTGAGGGTAGGTAAGTAAATATGTACACTCAATTGTATAGTCTATCACCCTCTGATACTACTCAGGAAAACTTCTATAACTAGCTGTCAAGAAGTTATTCTGGCAAATATTCAGACACTTATTACACTTTGGAAACTTTACTGAGAAATGTACTTTTCTCCTTCTTTATTGTTGAAACTCAGTAATCAGGAAAACTCAGTAATCAGGATTAGTAAGTCGTAATTTTATTTTACTCTGCAGAGATGATATATATCCACCCACATTTTGATTTCACTCTAAGTCTGACTTAGGACTGTTCTAAGCTGGTGACATTTCATACCTGGTGGTTAGATTGTGTTCAGAATAAATATGACATTTTCTGTATTTTCTCCAGTTTGCTACCTCAGGTGGTCTACTCCAGGAGCAGATACTGGGGTCACCCCAGAGACAGATGCTGCATTCCTGAAAAATACGTACTTGTCACTGAAAAGATTCAAGAGCTATCGCCTAAGATTTTTTTAATACTAATTTTATGTTAGATGGTCATGAAACTGAATTTCTCACAGAAGCATTGCTTTGTAGAGAGGCAGCCTCCTCTTTGCCCCTCTCCCCGCTCCTTGTGCAGGGATGTTTTGTTTCTTCCAGAGCAGCTGGTGTTCAGCACACGGGGTGAAGTGAGATGAGGCAATGGCTGGAAGTGGATCAGAGTTTTGAATGTCCTGAAGGTAAGACAGGAATTGAACAGAGCACTTCCATCCTGCATCTGACTACTTTAATGAAAACAGCACTGTTTCAGGAATGGGTCTGTCTCCCTTCTCTTGGTACATGACCGTTCTTTTGTGTCAGGCATGCTGCAGATAATGCCTCACAACTTGATATGTTTGCAGGTGCTCAGGCACTGAAGCTGGCTGCCCAGACAAATCTCATGCTGACAGGCAAATGCCTCAGGAGTTTTAAGTGGGTCAGGGAGAAGGTGACTGCAAATGACTGTGTTTTTCAGGTAGATTTTTTTTTTTGTACTTATGCACCATAATTTCATCAAAATTTTATTTTAAGCATGAATGAAGGTGCCCTGAATCTCACTTCTCATTTGTCTTAAGGTATGTCCTTGTGCTTTTCTGTACACCTGGTTATTCGCTTGGGTTTGTCATCACAGCTCCTGCTTCTGTGGAGCCTGGCTGCAAATAAATCAAGGCACAAAATTCTTACATTGGCAATGACACAGAGATTTTTTGATTCAGGACAACTTAATCCTAAATAAAGTTAAGGTGACATTTTATCCCTAATCTTTGGATAATTCTCATAATTCAACATASAATTTTTCATTGAATCAGTTTTTTTCATTTGCTTAGCTCATGAACTATATTCTTATTCTAAGATAAATTCTGTTAGGCTGCAGGATCTACCACAAGCATGGTTGCCTTGGTCCAGTGGTCACTGCACTACCACGGGAACTGTAAAAAGGCCCTACATTGTCACACTCTGACAGAGAAATTGTTTGCATTTTGGAGTCCATCTGTCCCTACTGAGATGTCTGCTGTTTTTATTCCTCTGATCCTAGCTACCACTGTGCTTTTGATGTATGATGAGGGGAAAGCAGGAGTTAATTGCCAACTATGGGCAGAAATAGGGAGTTCACTTGTGTGAGACAAAACAGTGCTGTGTGCTGAACTTGGAATATTATATCTGGGTAAAAACTCCATCTCTGAAAATAGTCTTACAGTCCTGTGCTGGCTATTTATAAAGTACATATCTGATCCAGATATCTGACTGTAAGATCTGTGCTCAATTCAACTGTGTCTTTCCCTCAAAGGGTAAGACATAAACCAGAGGTCTGAGGCTTCAGAAATAACCTATTGAAGAAACTGAGAATTACAAAAAAAGTTTTTCATACAATAATCTTCAATATTTCCTGGAGTAGAAGTAGGAAAATCTCAGAAGAGGTTAAATACAYACAGCCTGAGGGTGCTGTGAATGTTCTCCTCTGCTCTCTAGAAAAACCACTAACAGTAAAGTTATTGTGGTGATTTCTATATCATGTGGATTTTTACATTGCTGATATGGTAAGGAAGAGCTCAGAAAATACCTAAATGCAATGAGAGTCAGGCTGAAGAGAAATATATCCTCACTGAGTACTCAGTAAGGCCTCCATTACCATCGCCCTTTGCTGTTCACCACCACCCTCCCTCTCTCAGGTTTCAGCAAACGAGAGGGAGAGAGAAAACAAGGAGATGATCAAGGGAAACAGGCTGAAAGACAGAAGAGTCCACTGTTCCCCCCAGGGAGTGAATTTCTGTGAACTTGTTCGGTAACTTCTCTTACAGGATCAGTTAGATCTTGCATATTCCTAGGGGAACCATAGTCAACAGCAGGAAACCCAAGAGTCATGGATATGTTCCCCTTTACAAACCCATAGGTTACTAGGATATTATAGTTTTCAAATAATTATTTGCCTGTTGAAAACTCATATACCTAATGAATATTGTTTCTTTCTTAGTGGAGTGCCAGAAACATACTTAAAGATAGTGGGGGGAAAAGTGAATGGTAGTCATTTGAAAAATTTCCATTAAATAATTTGATTACAGTTTCAGCAGCTCAGTGAGTCCCAGGCAGGTTTCCTGCCATAAATCATCTTTCCTGGCAGGAGTGTGGTTTCTGCTCTTGCTGGTCCTTGTTGAGGCCCCTAATTCCAGAATCCTGTTCTGAGCAGCCAGAAGTCATGCTGCCTCCAAGCTGAGGGCTTCAGGACGGTGATGATCTGTGGGCTTCAGGACTTTGACACTGCTGTTAGTAGACTGTGTGTTTTCATGAAAAGTTTGAAGTTTGGGRATGTTATTTCCACCTCAATTTAAATGGAATCAAATTTCTGTACATTTTGAGCAGTAAGCAAAACTATTTTTCCCATTCCACATCCAGCTGCAATTATGTTCATTTCTCTTTTTCTATGTCTCATCTCCTTTTCTTTCTTTTTTTTCCATTTTTAATATATGTTTTCTTTTTTTCATAGCTGTAATGATTCAGGCCTTCTCCTCAGTGAGCATCTCTCACAGGCTCTGATTTTTCCTCTCTGTAGGCAGTACTGGGAAGAATCCAATTAAAGTCTTTTTAAGTCCTCTGAGGAAAATTCCTTGCCTTCAGTAGTTAAGATTGCCTCTGTAAATTTGCCCATTTAATGCAGTCCAAGTTTTGATGATATGAACTTTGTTCCCAAGGTTTTAAAAGATTTCTTATTCTTTCTTTTTATAGTGACTAATGTGATTGTAAGAAATATTCCAGTGTCTCAGAACTGCCTGTTAAGGCAGCCTCTTTCCTCTTTGAAAATGAAGCAGTGAATCCTATCACTAAAAGAAGGTTAAAAGGTATATTGAAGCCTATAAAGCATTGTGGGGCCTGTGCACAATTATTTATTACTAATCTCTAGATATTGTACATGTAATTTTCTTTTCTGTTTGTTTACAGGAGCATTTCAGATATGCATTTTAGCAAACCATAGAACTTCCATGGAAAGTACCTGGGAAATATGGTATATATTCTGTGAGGAAATAGTTAATAAATATTTTAAAATATCTGGCAATGGTCATACTCAGCATGATTAATACAAATGTAGAMTCTTGACTCAGAACATCCTTCAAAAATTCCTCTTTAATTTGTCAGATTTAATTAAGTGGCAAACAGAAACTGTGGATGCAGTTGCATCTCATGTTATTCAGGAGACAGAAATTATATTCTCAGCTTTCCCACAAAGACAGGCTATAACAGGAAGGAAGTCTGAAAATTATTTGGGCATCAAGGGCMCAAGACTGCTGCATGTTCAGACAGTAAGAGCTGGGTTTGGGGGCGATTACTGAGTCTTACTAGGAGGTGATGCTGATTATTTCTAATGCTACAGGAGTGGAAAGTTTCTCAGTTGGAGGAGACTGACATTGATGAAGATTTTCAATGGACAACAATATAAAATCTGGGGCTGACTTGTGATGGTGGTGTTAACTGTTGTTGCGTTCCAGTCACTCAGCTTCCAACAGCCTTTGACAAGACTGGAGCTCTGTAATGGACCTCCCTATGGAAATAGAACTATGGGATAAATCTTTCATTCTGTGTTATGAATKTAATTTCAAATATTCAAGAAAAGCATGTAGTGGCAGTAACTATGCAAATAAAGTATGGGTGTTCAACAGAGGACTAAATACTAAATAATAATAAAAAGGGGTTACTATTGTATGTCCACCTATTTCAAGTTAATCTGTAACAACATATAATATAGACGTGTTACTTTAAGCAAACTTTTGGGTTTTGTTCTCTGACAAAAATGACAACTATTTAGACTTGCTAAATGGACAATCTCATTCAAAAAAATATTACTTTGAGCACCATACTGTTGACCTGTTCATATGTTTGGATATACTTTTTCTTGATACTTGTGCTTTAAATTTTGAATATTCTTTATGAGCTTTTGATTTTTTTTTTCTTTTTAGCACAAGTAACTTATAATTAGTTCACATATTAATTAGATTTCATATGGATTAARGTAATACAGTTTTTGGTTTTGACAATATTCCTATTGTCATATGTTGATTGATTAGATGAATAAGATGTAAATTAACTGTTTCACACAAAGTGAAAGAGGTGTTGCTTAGCCACCAATGTGGGGATTAGTGCTCAAAATTAACTGCACCTAGGAAGCAAAGATGCAAATGAGTGAAATGAACATAAGGACTCAGAAATAGAGATCTTGGGTAGCAGAGTAAAGGCAGTAGACAAAAAGGAAAGAATTAGTGAAAGAAGATTATTTTCTTATTCAGGCTGCATCTTTAGACTGTGAACATTCTCTCATTTTGATTTAAAGCTATCCTAAGATTTTTACAAACTCTTGGTGCTGAGGGTGTAAATGCACAGTACTGTGTGTACTAAGAAAACTAAATTCTACATATGGCAAGTTAGGATACATTGCCCATGTGGTGCTGGTATTCTCTGTGCTTGAATCATCAATCTGAAATATTTGATTTCACACCTGCAAGCACCAGTAATTGTTCCCAGTGCTGCCTTTCAAACCAGGTTTTGTAGCCAGTGTGTAAGATGGCAGAATGTCAAATAAAGGAGATTACATTCTGCATCCTCTTGTTTCTCCTTGGAAAGAAATGTTGAACTAACGCTTTGCTAACGAGAACCTTACAGGAGTAGGGCATGGGGGACTAATGAATAGAGGAGAATCTCTTTTGCTGACAGAACTGCTGTCATTGACACAGATAGGGTTTGTTTTTGAGGGTGGACTTGCAAATAAAAAMCTATTCAGTGGTGTAAGATATGTACTATGGTTTCATTTAAATTTCTGACTATTCAAAATTAGACACAACTGTTRGTGGAGAAGTTCTTTGGAGACAGCTGTGTCTTCCTCTGCCTGAAGTCAGCCACAAAGAGAGTCCAGCTGTGGAAGGATACATACCTGTGATCCACCACTCTGAAGGGGAAAGAGAGATTTGGTTGCTCACTAGAACAGGGCTGAGCATATGATATTTGGGACCACAGTTCAAGGTGGGTAGATGTAAAAGCTGTTCAGAGTAGAGGTAATATCCTTTTACTGTAAGATGGAAGACACATTTCTGTATTTAAATCATTTAGGAAGCTCATCAGACGGTTCCACGCATCACTTTTGTATCCATGTCAACAGAGACACACTTTGTGAAACASGGTCTCTTTCTCCCTCAGTCCTGGCTCTGACTTGGAGTCTGTATTCACAGGAAATGGTGCCTAAGGTGTGCTGATTATGGGGTTGAAATCTCATCTTTGCCACAGTAAGAAGGTCCATTTGGAATGCAAGAAGTGCCTCAGTGTGTGTGTTTCTGTGGTGATCTTTTGCCTAACACCTACAGAGCTGAAATAGTTTGGACAGAGATTCACAATTTCTGTAAATGTCATGGCAAAGGCCTGAAGGATACAATAAATCATCTTTCTTAGACATCTGTCYGGATWACAACYSASAGGTTGAGATAAAYACACTGGTRCTAAGCACAACTCTGGAACTTCACTACACAGTGTCTGCAACCTGTAACTGCAATTCATGGGCAGGGAAAAGGCGGACAGGAAGAAAATTATCTTAAGAGTTAAATTAGATTTGCTGGAGAACCTGTGCAACACAGGAAACAATGAGGCAAAGACTGCAGCCCCACTGTTTAGAATACATGTTACTTAGTATTCTCCAGGTAAATATTTTCTGTATAGGACAAATAAAGGTATAGTCTTAAGGAATAAGCATGTCAGGGACTGTTGCCTACTTTTAAGGGTGCCTAAGGGACAGCATAATCTTACCCAGATATCTGTATGGGAGCATAATCCTGTTGATGGAGAAGTAGAGAGGATGAACATTGATTTTGTTCTGCAGTGTTGTATAGGTTGAAACCTTGAACCAACTGTTTTGACCAGATGAAGCATCATGTCACAGTTCGAAATCTTGGCTTAGGTTAAGTAAAAACCTTGTAGCTGAACCTTCTCATCTGCCCTTGCTTGTCAGGTTCCTCTCTTACAAGCAGCAAAGAGCTGTCACCAGCTCTGGGCTGGCCAAATGTTCCCGTTCAGAGACTGAGTTAAAATGCCATAAAAGCTGTCACTGGGGTCTTCCCAGGCTCTGTTCCAGGTAAAAGCTTTTATGTCTTGTTCCATCAGTACACATTATGGTAGGAAAATCAGGTTATATTCCTCACTCGTAGAGATGAAGGGAATGACAGTTTAGTTGCTCTGACTGCCAGCCAGATGCCTCAAATGAAACATAAAACATGAGACTATAAAAAGCTGTCCCTCTCCTATGGTCATTTTTAATATGTAGAAAAGTAAGAATGTTTTTTACTTTATTCACTTTTTTTTTTTCTCTGTAAATTATCAGTTGAAGACTATTTGTTCCTATTTTCTTGATTTTACTTCAGCAGAGATGGAAATAATTTTCTCCACTATCAGAATTTAATATATTATATCCATACTATGCTACAAATCCCATGTATAGGATCTATTATACATCAAATAGATGGCTATTGTGGATACATATTTACTGTAGAGTGGGTATTCTGGACCTCTCATCCCAAGCCTGCGTGCAGACAAGAAGCAAGTTCTCTAGGAAAAATCCAGCTCAATATTTCCATATTATACCCATTGTATGTGGCAACCATAGTTAGAAAAGAAACAAAGTTGTAGTACTAACAGAAAAAAAAATTGAAAAGATTGAAATTCTAAATTGGTCAGGATTGCTCGAAAACAGTATTATGATTGATTTTAGATCTCAGCACAAGCTTGTTATGCAATGGCATATTTTGAGGAACTGAGGTCCCACACGTCCTGGTCTATTTTTCTCCCTGAAATATACATAGCATTTATTCACTGTGTCTTAATCCTTGTGGACTCTATGATGCCTTCTTCATCAGAGTCAATTTATATAACATTCTTAAATTTTTTTTAAAAAGTAGAGCTTACCCCTTTCATGGTTAAGAGTAGATTCAAAAACAAGGAAAAGTTTGAATTATTGGTATGTGACAGAAAGTAACCTAGTTGCACTTGGACATTACTTTCCTCAGAACTTCTGAACCCTTTCTAAAGGAGAGAGTTGACAAGTGGAGGGGTATTTTACTTCAAAGTTGGACAATTAGTCTTTGTGCTTGGCAAAGGTATTATCTCAAGATGTTTTTGTCAAGATACTGCTTTTGGAGTTCTTAGACTGCATTAGTTCTGTTCTAGCAGTGAGCTAGGGGCAATAGAAATCACTTCGTTTCCTTGTCTTTCTTTTTTTCCTCCTACTGCCCACTAAAATCTTCAACAATCATTTGAAGCACAAATGATAATAGAAATTAAACTCTTCTTGACCTGTCTGCTGCACAGCAATGCCTGTTTATAGCTACACGTGTGTTGCTTTTAAACTGAATCCTTCTGGAAAACAAGAAATGCTAGAATCAATGCTATACAAACAGTGTAGGAGAAAGTAAAACCTACATCTCTTCTGTCAGGRTTCTCTGCCACTTCCACACACTGGGTTGCAAAAACAGTCCATAGAGGTTGTACACAGGTAAGGAAAATAAGAGATGGGGAGTGACATCAGTGTCAGAAGGGAATAGTAAAGGCATGGATAAAACTTGCTTTTAAAGCAGTAATTGGAGTGTGCAAGATGATAAAAGTAAAAAAACAAAATAATAATAATAAAAAAAAACCCCAAAGTAAAAAATCCCACAGAGGTTCTCCTTTTTTTTTTCCACAAGTAAAGTTTTGTGTGAGAAAAGGGTCAAAAAGATTACTCTTTGCATCCTTGTGTAACACAACATGGAAACATTCACTGAAACTGAAAAGCATTACATTTAAAAGGAACTACTGTAAGTCAGTGCATAATTAAACCATAAAAATCACTGTAATAACATCATTACAGATACAGTTTTATGGAGCTCTGAATATTGTTATCTATATAAAATATTTTTAAAGAGTCTCTCTTTTCAAAAGAAAGATCAATGATCATGCTCTGGGGCACAAATCAAACTCTAATGAGTGGGCCTTTAAAGATCTCCTCCTCTACTAGTTGTGCCAGATAGCTTTCTTCTTGGGATTCTGCATTTTCTGCTGTTTCCAGTGCATTTTTGATCAGAACTCCATTAACTTTTCTGATGGATACACTTCATTTTAACAATTCAAGAAMTATCTAGACAGAGCAGGGTWAGTTTACCTGTGGAGTCTTAAACAYCACTGAATATTTGATGAGACCAAGGATCGAAATGAACTTGAAATCTTACACGGAACGCCTGAAAACTGTATTGAATGGGAAAATAGCAAATAACGATTGAATGTCATTTATTATTTGCAATTTTCCACTCTCTCTGTGCAGAAACAAAACAAAATCAAACCCTAATCAAAAGCTGATGCAGAGACTAGAAGCAATCATTTTTCCATTGCACCCAACAGACTAGCTAAAGAAAACAAATCTTGATTTCTGAATTAATGGTGACCCACAACATTTGGTTCAGAGTGCACGGTGAAATGATTCATGCTGTGATATGGAAGGAGAAAAACAATTGCTGTATGAGCACCAGTGCAACACTGTGATCACAGGGATGCTGCCTCTGAACCTACATCACCCTTTTAGAATAAAAACACCACGTTACCACCATTTCTGATGGGCCCTGCCTTGGCCAGCRACAGGTCTGACTTGCAGTGGTCTGGCATTGGCTCTGCTGGACATGGAGGAAACTTCTGACAGCTTCACGCAGAAACCCCCCCCTGTAGCTCCCGTGCTACCAAAGCCTGGCTATGCAGACCTAATACAAACTTAAGACATCTTTTAGCCATTGTAAATGMCCTGAGAAAAAATTACATGTGGGAGCACCAAGCCCTCTGTTGTCTGTTGCAGCTGTGAAACCAACATCAACACCGGTAAAAAGCTTTTCATTGTTGTTTCATTGTTTTTATCTTCTGTCACTTAATGAAGAAGGCAGAAACTTTAATCACTAACTTATTTAGAGACATGTATTTAGCATGTATGCCCCAAAACAACCTGATGTAGTAATTAGAATGTCTCTTAGCAGAGAATGATTACCAGAGCGAGTTTAAATGCACCCAACAGCTCTAACTACCATATCCTGGAKCTCCCTTCCCAAGTTCCATTCCAGGGAGCAAGAAAGCAACCCGTGCCTTCAAGGAGGATCTGTCTTCACAGGGAAAGTTTAAGAACTTTTAGAATGTGTTTAGATAGTATGATAACACTAAAATATATGAACATAACATATATTACAGTAAAAATGCCAGTAAAAATGGCAGTGGAGATTGAAGTTTTAAGAATGTAATTATCAGAACTGGAATTTAGCTAGCATAGTAAGTGAGGTAATGCTCTTCTTTCATTGAAGTATAGTGGTATTTCTAATATTTTAAGGAGTTCTTATCTCTTATGACAAGTCACACGTGTGGTATTGAAGTGTTTACTTTCAGGACACCATTTCTTTCTTTAAATCTGTATCCCCTTCTCATCTCCTTGAAGTTACAAACTGGCAGAGTGAAAACTTAGAGGGCAGGAATGTGGTGTCTGAACCATTTCTCAATTTTATCAGCCAAGTGCAATTATTCTTGAGTTTCTTGAGGTGTTTAGGCCTGCCCTGGAGATTTACTGGTGAAATATATTAATATAACTTGTGTAGGTGTTTGATAAATCTTCCAAAGACCAAAGAGATGTTTTTCTTCATCTGAGGACTCACATGCTTTAAGGATGGTAAAACTGCATTAACTACAGGAAAGGAATTTAGCATGTATAAAATTCCATTTACCCGGGGAGTCTTTCCAATTGTGAACAAAAGAGTGTGTGCAGTACATGTTAACAGACCTTCAGCTCTGAGCAGGTATTGTTCCATTTGTTATTTCCTACGTATTTCCTTTTCATCATCACTCACTGCATATTCTTGTGTCTCTTTCTATTTTTTCTGTGCTGTCTGTCTCCACATAATGAAGATCAAAATTGTAAAAGCTCATAATGGGTTTGTACCCATAGTGGAGCTGAGCAGACATGAGAGGACTTTTCTTCACCTCCTACTTTCTTATGAGAGAAAGACTTTCTTCTGGTCSCTTCAAGCGCAGTGGAATTTCCTCTGGTACACAAACATCAGTACAGCTTAACTGAAAGTGATTTTCTCTAATTTCTTGCCCAAAGTCTTGAGAAAGGGAATGAATAATAATTATTAAAAAACCGTAATGTGGAACATCTACAATTGTACACATAGGTTTTAGCTTCATCTGGGCTTTAAGGTTCCTGCCTTGAGGAGCCTCAGGTCACCAGGAGATCRATGCAAGCTATTTAGAGTGACTGAATATGTAAGACACATGGAGGTGAGTTGAACTGTGCTGCTTGCAATCTCTGTGTATTAATGGAATCCCATGTCTCAGGGAGCTGTGAGGGCTGTGACAAGCAGTAGCACTTGCAGTCCCCTCATGGGCCTCTTTTATGTGATCCAAAATGCAAGTATTGTGCCACCAGCCAGGCAGATTTGATATTTCTCTGTTGGAATGGATGGAAGTGGAGATGTTTGGCTTTGTTTTCATGTCTGTAGTTATGAAAACCAGCCTATGTAGATTTTAACTTTTTCTGGCTCTTTTTTATTTTTATGTTAATACTTGCATCCCCTCCTCAACACTTTCTTCCTGATCACGCTCCTCCCTATAGTACAAAAGAATTTTTGCCTTCACCTGCCAAGCACCTGCTACCTTTGCTGTCAGATATACTTTTAAACAGATTTAATAATTTTCATCTTTTAAAAACTTTGTTGTATGAGCGGCTTCTGTGGGTTTTTGCTTTGCAGGGTTCACTGTTCCAGTGTCAGAATACAATGAGGTGCAGCATCCTCACTACATGTAGCAGTTCACAAAACTGGATTTGAATGGAAAATGGAACTTGGAGAGAACCTGTGTATTCAATGAAAAATCACACCAACAGTGGGTTACATCTGTGAACAAATAGACAAACAAAATCAGGGAAAAAAAAAAAAAAAAAAAAAAAAAACAAAAAAAAAAAACCAAATAAAAAATAAAAACCCAAGCAGTCATGTAGTGTGGTTATTGGTATGAGAATGCCAATTAGTATTATTTCTGGATTAAAGAACCAGCAACTGCTAGGGGGAAAATATCAGTGGGTATATACTAAAGTTCATGAACTTCAGCATGCTTTCACCAGCTGTCCTTTGAGCTATTTATTTCAGATTAGATGGCAGTGGTAAAGGTCCAAAACATTTGATAATCAACTTCAGCAATTAAAGTCTTTGCTTTGATCTTGAGGGAAAAAGAAAAATCCTTTCTTATTCTCACTTGCTCAAAGCAGAACTGCACCTTACAAGTCCAGAATGKTTTATATATGAGTTTCCCATCTTATTTGCCACTCAGCTGGGTACAAAACTTTTTTCTTTGATGCAGTGAAATGTAGAAATAAGCCTGACAACTGACACTGCACATCTGCAGAACTAATACTCGTCTCCTGTTGTGCTGCTTCCAGCACTCTCTCCACAGCATCCTTCTCTTCTCTATTCTATGCCAGTACCTTGTGGTCTTTCTGCATTTCCAATTCTAAACCCTTTTTGGTCCTCAGCTGGAAGCTGGCCTTGTGAAATCTTTACCTGTGAGGAGAGAAAGTGGGAATCTACATGTRAACTGTCTGGACTAAACCCAGATTACAGGATGTAAATTAAATCTAAATAGATATTAGGAGGTTTTGGTGTGTTTGTTTTTTGTCTTAAACTGTAAAAATGAATACAATTTTAGATTGATTTTCTTTCTAATGAAAAGTTTTATGTTTTTATAACTCTAGAGTAAATTTTAGGTACCAGCTATGTAGTATGTCACCTTAACAATGAAAGAGCCTAGTATATTTAGGGATTGTTTGCCAACCTCCAAAATGAACCACCATCCCTCACACTTCCCCCAAATGATCTCAGGCTTTGAAGGAACATGTAGAACTGACAAAGAAATGATGTAGTGATGAACAATTTGGGTCATGCAGCAAGATGTGTAAATAAATGTTGACCACTACACAAATATTTAAATACTGCCCGTAGCATAGCATCTYTTTTCTCTTGGTTACCTCTTCTTTCTTAAAAGGTAGCAGGCAAGTGATGAGTGATTGCTGGTGATAGTGATATTGTCATGCTTCAGTAAATCTTATTTCTTGCCCTTTTTCTAATTTAGAACTTAATAAAATGAAATCCCACCTGGAATTTCTATTCTGAAGCTTCTGACCTCCAATATGTGGAATGTGCTTCTTATCTCAAAGGATTAAAACTTTTTACCAATCATTTTCTGTGATTTAAATTCTGTACTCTTCCTCATTTCATCACTTAAAAAAAAAAAAAAAGGGGAGACATGAGCTCACATTCAGCATGAAGCCCCTTTTGTTAAATTTTCATGAATACCCAGGTGTCTTCAAAAGGTCTGCTGGCATTCAGTCCTAGTTCTCCTCCAGGTTATGTTGGAGAGCTCAGATCTCAAGTGGACTATTTTGAAATGGCCTTGTTTATATCACCGTGCAGGCTTTAGACTTTTGCAGTATTTCAGACTCAAAGCTAATAAAATATTTTAGTGAGTGTCTGTTTGGAATTCTGCCAGCGTGGTAGCACAATACATTATGATGCAAATACAGCTACTAATTTTCCTCCACATTCATGCTAGAATAGGTGATATAGACCCAGGTTTAATT
This sequence comes from Malurus melanocephalus, assembly GCF_030028575.1. NCBI lineage: Eukaryota > Metazoa > Chordata > Aves > Passeriformes > Maluridae > Malurus > Malurus melanocephalus. The sequence goes on along the minus strand of NW_026623332.1, from coordinate 401,441 downwards.
GCTGAATGTAATTGACAGCTTTTTCCTGAAGCTGAAGAGGGAATTAATTGTCTCTCATTGTTACTTCTTGCTGTTTAAGCGTATCCTCAGGACTGCAAACAGGTAAAAGGAACTGTGCTGTTGTGCATCTGCTTTCTCTCCTCATTTAATTCCTTTCTAATTTTGTGTTGCTGTTCCTGGTCCTTGAGATATGGAACATTCTTGGGATGATAAGCAGATTTCTCAGCCGGGTACTTGTCTTGAGTGAGTGTGTCTTTTRCTGTATGGATATAAACTGTGTCAAGTATCTATGGGAGGGAAAGCAGCTTCATTTTTCTCTTGGAAGCAATTCATTGACTTGCCTCTAAGAAGCAGGCCAGGAGGAATACTGAGAAGCAGCAGAAATGCAACAGACTTGATATACGGCTAAACAGTAGCTATTAGCTGGGAACATGGTGAGATACTTTAGCATTTCCTCTCAGGAAAASACTTTTGAAATGAAAGGTTTTTATCTGCATCATTATGTCAAACAGTCGTGGGTGGATTTATTTGTTCTTTTCTAATTCATTACTTCATCAATTGCTTCTTAATCCTTTTAATATTTTCTACCTCAACAATATCCTAAATTTGCTGGTTAATCTGCCTACAATTGTGATTTTCACTAGAGAGCTAAAAACCGCTACTAGAGAAACAATATTAAGTTCTTAGCCTTAAAAATAATTTCTGTTATGCAAACACAGGTTGTTTAATATTCCAAGTTTTGGTGATGTCAGTGGACAGCATTGCCCTTTATGAAGTTACAGCAATCTCACCTCTCCTTTTTGGACAGCATGCTATATCAGGTTTTGTTTACAAGTTTACCTTTCCATTTTCGGCTAAACAGGCAAAGTTTTTCTGCATCCACAAGATAGTGGTCACTGAAAGTGACCTTAATTAATATTTGCTGTTCGCCTCGGGAAGAAGATTTGAACTTCATAACAATTCATTATAAACACAAGAGAGTCTACTGTCTTAAAGGTAAGACAGGTGAGATGCTGCTTTGTACATTAATCTTTATATCCAGTCTTCCTACCAGCTAACTTGTCATATTGAAAAGAATTTTAGAACTAGATGGGAAAACAGGGTATGTGTTTAAATGGAGATCTCAGTTCAACAGCCTTACATGGGATATTTGAAATACTAACAATGCACACCCGTGGTGACTGTGCTGTCAGGTGGGGCTGTTAAACCTTGATTGACCTCAGGGTGATGACACAATGGATGTCATTGATAAACACTCTTCCTGTGAGTGCTCCTGAAAGAGAGGAGGCAAAATATGAGGAAACAGCTGAGAGTTCTCCCTAGAGAATGAATGTTTGTGAGGGGGATGCAGAGATGTGTTGCATCAAAGGATGTGTGATGGTATGTATTAAAAGTAATTTCTTGTCTTGTTTTAAGATATCAACTCATGGTATAATTTTGCTCCAGTTTTTTTTTAAAGGTGCGTGACTCTTGTAAAGCTTGTTGTTTAGTTTCTTGGGTGCATAGTGAAGATGCAAGTTTTTAATGTTTTATAAGTTCTTGGATTAAGTGGGGCAGGGAGAGAGAAAAAGTATGGGAATGTGGGGGTCTGAATGTCCTTGTATGTTGGCATAAACTGGCTGTAAATAGTATTAAACTTCACTGATTTTATGTTTAATATATAGCTGGAAAATGMGGTCTGCATCTTTTTCTGTATTAATAAGTGTCAGTTCTTGTATTTCTGTGAATGGCAGAACAATCATTTTCATTGATAAATATTTTAAGCTAAAATTGTAAATTTAGTTTTGTGTCATAAGCTACACCCAGACACTACTAAGCAGCAGAAACTGGGAAAGGTAAAAGGTTTAGACAGAATATGAACTCACAGAATTGCAGAATATTTTGAGTTGGAAGGGACCCACAAGGATCATCAAGCCCAGCTCAGCCCTGCACAGGCCATCCCCAAGAGTCACATCATGTCCCTCATCTGCAACTTCAGAGCTAACGAAGGTAGTTTGGAATATTTTGCCTTTTACACTGTGAGGAAAAATAATTTTTGGGCAAAAATGAGACTGAATTAATGATGACTTTCTATAATGTTTAGGTAAATGAAGAATGCTATGCAGGACTTGCAGCAACTGAAGTCCAAAAAGAAATTGATTGGGAGGGTGTTTAAAATATGGCAAATGAAATATGACACTAAAATGAAAAATAAAATGGCAGAYTTAAAGTACTCTTCACTTGGAAGCAGAACTATGAAAACAGAAATGAAGGAAAACAAAGATCAACTTTGGAAAAAAAAGTTTATTRAAAGAGCCCCCTTGGGTTCTTTTTGTATTTGTCTAGAAATTCAGTTCAATCCTTTGGAAAAGACCTGGATCTGTAGGCTGGGAATTGTTGGGAAAGGTAGATATGAWTTTTTCTCAAGTGTTAAATTGATAGATGTGTTATGGTTGCCTACAAACACCTGTGAGAATAATACATATTTCATTTGGGAAGGGAGGAAAGCTAGAAGGAAGGGAGAAGTATATAAAATACTCAGAACTAAAAGGTTTATAGCACTTTGATGTGTCTTCTCCAGACTGTGTAATGGCTTGCTCATGTTTTGGAAGTGTGAGGGTCTAAAGGCTCCAGTAAAACTAAATTTGTGTAATTTTAAAATTAGATACAGCTGAAAGATCAACTGTTGAGCATATAAATATAAATCCTGATGAAAGAAGCTGGAGCAGGCAGCAAATACAAATGAACCATGAGTTAGCATCAATAAAAAAGCAAAAAAAAAAATCAGGCCTAGTTTTTGTTGTGGATAAACACAGAAGAAAGGATTGTTTTGGAGGCAGGGTGGGTTGTTTTTGTTTTGATAATGGGTTTTTTTTTCCTGTTTGAGAGGCCAATTAAAAAAATAAAATACTGGTTTTAAAGTGCATGTTGAAATTTTAGTTTTAGCTATCTGCAAGCATGGTATCTAGCTAAATGCATTGTTAGTTCTTMGGAAGGAAGAATTAAAGGGATCATTTGTTCACAATTCTCAGYATTTTACCTGTTGTTGCAAGGAAATGTGCACTTAGTCCTTAGACACCACAGAATCCCTCGGCTGCCTCCACAGGAATTGCAAACTAGTAACTTGTTAGATGTCCAGTCATCATGCCACGAGACACAACCACACACAGAATGGATTTTTAATTCTGCCAATTACAGGTTTATCCAGAAACTTGTGGCAGACTGTTCCCAGACCTTACCCAACCTGTTGCAAACTTAAGCTCTTGCTCTCAAAAGGACATAATTAAATGCATATCAGTCTGATGTGAATTCTTCTAGGCAGCGATTTTCCCAAAAAACAGAGCATTGGTAATTTCTTGGAAACAGGCCTTGTTCTGAAACAAAATTTAAGGAATAACTAAAGAGACTCTGAATAGATTTGAACACTTTAACTTTTGTAGAATAGCTTGCTGTTTTTTTCCTTCCTGATTATAACCAGGCTAACCTTTGGGGGAAAGGGCCTGAACATCCAGGGAACTCGCATAAAGAATACTGAATCTCRCATAAAGCATACTGAAAAGGTCACCTTTTGTGTAATGCTCAATTGTGTAATTCAAAGGATGCAGTTCATAGAATGGCATTCAGGTTCTCTCATCATAAGGACTGTTTTCCATCAGGTTTGGAGAAAATGGTCCTCCCTAAGGTATTTTTCATCTTTTCCTTTCTTGTTTTTGCACTTCCACAAACGTTTGGCATGCGCAGTTTTACGGTTGTAGCACATGGGGCAGCCTCGTGCTGGAACAATGAAATAGGTTTGATTTTATTTTTATTTATTTAACCTTTCGTTTATGCTATTTTATCCTGTTGCTGTGAGCTAGAATGAGACATTTGGTTATTAGCARGTCACAGACAGCCATATAATAACCAGTTCACACTAATAAAGTGGGATTCTTATGACATCTGCTAAAATTAATTTTTGTGACTCACTGTGTTGTTCAATTGGACATTTCTATAAAAAAGAGCAGAAAGCTCAGAAAAATTTCAAGAGTTCCACAGCTGGTATAATGTTTTTTTTTAAATTATTCAGACCCCTTGACAAGGAATAATTATATAGAAGGGACAATGTAGGTTCAAAGCATTGGGCCACTCAGTTTTTCTGTGCTGTTGATGAAGCAGAGGGTGGTGGTTGTGTGTTTGCAGGAAAACTGACACGTGAAACTTAAAGGGTTTGGGAGTTCACCTGAGCTTTTTTATCCCAATCTCTTTGATCAAGAAATCTGACTCAAAACTCTCAGAATAAAATATTTTCTCTTGAGATTTCCAGTGATGTTCAAGGCTATGGAAGTAGCTACATTTCCTGTGTTTTGATATTTCAGGAGTGCTGAAGAAGGCAGAACTACTGCCTTGTTGTGTTGGGGCAAAGCACAGGGTAGTAGTAATGSTGTTCCCTCCAGTGAACTCCAAAATGTTCTGCAGTTAAACTTCAGGAAAAATTCTGGTATTGTTTTAGCAAATAAATATATCCCATCTCTCTTGAGCTTAGCAAATCAGAGCTGACATAAAAGTATAAAGTCTATTGATTCTAAGGTGTCTGGTGTATTAAAAAGCTGGGAAGTGAAGAATATTTCATTTTATGTATTATTAAGCATTATTCTTGCCATGGGCGTTATTGAAGTTTCTAGCCTTGGATCTACACATGTCCAAACATTGTTGTTGGGCATCTACTGGCAGGTGATTTTTCCARCAACCTATGTGCACATGGAGGGATACATTCACTGCAATTGTGAATGTTTTAAGACCTCAAAAGACATTCATAGTTCCTCTAAATTCAGCCATTTTCACATGGTCTAATTTCCCCTTAAATCCCGCTTTTCTTAGTGGAGAAATGCAGTTTCCCAGCAGACTTAAAAAGCTCAAACAACAAATAAAAACCACACATACCCAACTTGAAGGATCAGTGATCTTTGCTTCTCAAGTAGAGAAATCTATCTTTGCTTTTGGTAAGAAATCTAACAGGGAAAGAAAGAGACTGAGCTTGCTCTTCAAGAGTCAGCTTTCTTGTTTTTCTTCTTTACTCCCGACACTTAATGTGTTCTAAATCAAACAATTGTGATCCTCTATTTGGAGTAGTGTCTGCTTCCAACCTTCTTGCAATTGATTTCTATTTCATATTTCCTATTCTGTTGAGAGCCGTGCTAATTACTTTGGATGTTCTTGGTGTGAATAATGGGATAATTTATATTTTAATTAAACAGGGTTGTTACAAATATTGCACTGGAGGTTAGGAGCATTTATCTCTTGACTTTTTTCTGCTTATGGCATTCTGAAAAGTGGYTTTTGCTGTCTGAATCCTACAGCATGTCCAAGCAATGCTGTTCCTTTCATYAGACTATAATGTTGTTTCACACTTTTTGGTCTTAATGCCTCTTATTATTTGCCTGAAATACGAAACTAGGTATGCAGTGGAAACAGTACATCTCTTTTTAGAACAGCTTCATAAATCAAGGTTACAGGGCAGGTATTTAGATTGTTATTATTTTTTCTTTTTTCAATATTGTGAACAGTAGCAAAATCTTTTCTCTCCTCTCCCTGACCCTTCAGGTGAAATAAGGTCACTCTTGAAAGAATGCTTTTCATAACTTTCAAGCTATTGCATCATCTCTACATGCACAAGGTCTTGCTTTTAGACATATATCACTGCTTAAACTTCTTAGTTTGAAGTAAAATAAAACCTCTGGATCTTTTATGAACTTTTAGCAAGAAAAAAATAATTTTTGCAGTCATGTGTTCACACTTTAGAAAATAATTAAAATGGAAAGCACAAGAGACCGGAAAACCAGTAAAAATTGAAACCTCAAAATTTGTTCTGTTCATATACAGCAAGGAAATGGGGAATGGTAATAATCGTAAGAGAGGGAATAATTTAATTTTGAAGCTGAGATGTATGTGACTAGATTCCCCACTGAATTGCTCCATTTTTAGTATATTGCTAATTTTTATATCCAGTCACATTGTTGTCTGATTTGATGTAGAGTGCTCAAGAATTTCTGCTGTGCAAAAATATTTTGTGTTAGAGAGCTTAAAATTGCCCAGCTATGTACCTTATTAGTAATTCAAATTATTTCCACATAATTTACTATGCACACCATTCTGCATTTTTTGATGGCATTGACAAGTTGCAGGTTTACTATTGTAAATATTTTTGTGATTAAAGCAACAATTTTCTAAATATTTTTTGTGATCATTTTGTGATCAGCATTTAGATGTCTGGTTTCTTGTCTTAAACACCTTACATTTGTTTTCAAATACTCCTGAAGTTATAAAGTATTTTAAAATGGGACAATGAATTAGACACGGCATTTTTTTAGGCTAATTAATTCTAAGTTAATGGGAATATATATCATGATAATGGTGCCCATGAGAACTTGCTTCTCTCTCTCCACTCCACAAATGCACCCTTAAAATAAAATGCACAGGTTTTTCCTGTGCATGCTATGCAAAAATAATAAATTTTATTGTTGTTGCATGCCACACTGGGGATCAGCAGAGTGGGTGAAATGAAAACAGGAAAACAGGGAAAAGTTCATATGTTCATGTATTGACTTGGTTCTCAGTATTGTTTTGCCCAAAAAAAAAAAAAAAAAAAAGGACAGAGGCACAATATTTAACAGTCTTTATCTTAATTTTAAAGCAGAATATCCTAAAAAACACCCCTTTCATGCATGTTTGGTTTCAACTGAATACACATTTATTGAACCATTTATTGTGTTCTGAGTTAAAGCTCATTGCAGCTCYAGTGATGGTGTTAATCTCCTTTAGTAGGCACAGATGAAGATACAGAAGAGAAGTTTTGTCAAAGCCAGCTGAGAGGTATGGTCAGCAGCAGTGCGGAATCCTTCTGCAGGATAATAAAATGCTAAATTCAAAAGATGAGTTGAAGTGTATGATAATTAAAAATGTCTATTTTGACATTCTTGGATGCTTCAGAATGAGAGGGGAAAAAGCTTAATTAGTAGGGCACTTGTTTTTGTCTCTGCCTTTTAAACAACAGAGTGCATAAAAAATCTCATTGCCACTTCTGCACTCAAACAGAAGACAGAATTCTTTTGTTGAAGGCTGGATATCCTCCCAGCACATCACTGGTTTGCATTTAGTCTGTCTGCAAGACCAGGAAATGTTTCTTAATGTTGGGGTTCAAAGTGAGATGAGTTGCTTCTACAGGATGAAGTTGAGACCATGCTCTGAATGGAAGTATTCTGTTCCTTCTGGCTTGGAATATGGGGTTTTTGGCCTATCCAGCCTTAACCATGCAGCTATGATTCCTCAGCTCGTGTTTACTGCTGGTAGAATGACTGAGTTATCAATTGATGATAGTCTGGCAAAAGAAGGGGGAAAGCACACAATACTGTCACTTTGCATTCCTCTGCTTTTACTCAACTGCTGTACAAAAAAAGACAATTTCTATCTTTTATCCACCCTCTCCTCTGCCTGGTCCTTCTGTTGGCTCACCACATGTTTGTGATGTTAGTCTGTTGCAGAGGAAACTGTGCTATAAGATATTTAGGTTCATTACAAATTCAGCACAAGTTTCAGTAAGTAAAGAAGGTGGGCTGTTAAACCTTTCAGATGCAAACCCRTCACAGCTATTACCAGAGTATGTCAGGAACAGTTACAGAAAATGAGTTGGAAGTAGATTTGTCTGAAACATTTAAAACTCTCCTGAAGCATGGAAACCTACATGAAGAAAGTATTCTCTGAGGGACTGGCATGACCTTGCACTTAGAGTATTTTATAACAGCACTTACTATGCTATTTAAATGCTATTATCCCTGGTGACAGTGGCATGTCCTTTGTATCACTATAGCAATATCAGGATAAAATACTGGGGTTTGCAGCTGTTTAGCACCATCACTGATTCATACTGGTGTTCCCTGAATTAAGTAGACAAAGAAAATTATCTTTCTTCTCCTCAAATTACTCCTTTCTTTTATTTTTATACACCAATTTAAATGTAATTTCCAGCCCTCAACATATATCTCTTGGCTCTGTGATTCCACAGTAATTTGTGGAAGTGGATTCTTTTTCTTTGCCTGTGCCACACATGCCTTGCAGGAGCATTGGCTTGCAGGAGGGGGCTGATCTGGGCTCTGCAGTCAGAGCATGACCAGTCCCCCAGCACAGAACAAGACTGCAGGACTGGAGAAGTTGAGTAGCCTGACAGGGGTTCTCCAGGTGTTTGTGATGAAGGGATTTCACAGATTAAACACAGATTTCACTTGACCTGGCCTCAGTTTGCAAACCCTGCTGGAAAGGAAGATTAGCCAGTCTCCTGTCTGTCTGCCACAGCAGGAGCTTGGCTGTTTCTTTCCCCTGGGGCTGAGGACACAGGTACAGGGACAGCCCAGATGATGGGGAAGGGACTGCCCTGTGCCCTTAGTGAGGATGTAAAATGGATTTCCTGTACAGCCTGTGCCACAGTTCCAATAACTGGAAGAGTATATGTTGTGCAGCTGTCACTGTTCATTAGCACTTCTGCCTTCCTCGGAAAATGCTGGTGACAAAAAGGCAAAATTAYATGGTCAGGTTTGAAAAATAAGTTGATGTGTGCAAGGATGTTATTGACCTGATTCATCTGGTGTAAATACAGACATGCTTTTGAAAACTGGTGAACTAAAACTGCTCTGTTTTTGAGAATAGGCTTGAATTTCCTTATATTCTCAAGGTTATCTTCACAGAGTTGATATTTTTTTTTGTTTGTTTGCTTTGAGAAGGAAAACTCCTTTTTTTTTTGCTCCAAGATCACCTGTGGACAGAGTTCCCTGACATGCTGCCTCCAGCATCTCCTTCAAAGGCATGGCTAGTAGTAGGAATGTTAAATGGTTAAAATTTCATTGTATTTCCCATAATCAGGTAGATTTGAAAAGCTTCTTCAGAGGAAAATGTTCCATCTACCACTAAAATATAATTTAATAATAMTTTAATACCAGATGTTTTAATTTTTCCTAATTGGCAGTAGTATTTAATTTTACTTTCTATAAAAATTGGCAGGAACCAGGTTGTGGGCTGCAGATAGCTAACTTGCTTAGATATACAAAAGTGTTTTCTATTCTACTTATTGCAGACAGGTGAATTACAACTCATTTTATCTATTTTTCTATGTAGATAGAGGCAATAATGATAAGAGCAGTTTGTATTGGACATGGTTTWCTGCTTGCTTGAAAATTTTCTTTCTTATTTGAAGCAAATGGGGAAAGCACAATATCTTTTTAGCATTTTACTGGATATTTGCTATTATAAGCAGCATTTTTTAACAATACCAAAAGTTTTCCACAGCAGATGTGCATTTGCACTTTTCAAGGACATCATTCCTCACAAAACAATCAACAGTTGCTGGGCATTAATGGAATTCTCTTGGGGGAAAAGTCTGTTATCTCTTTGATGGGAACAGATCTTTTATCAACGATGATTGCTAATACAGTTGAGAGAGACCAGAGAGGTTGTTAATTATTCTGTTGGGGTGTGCTTTAATGAACTTATCAGCAAAGTACATCTGTGAATTTTCTTTTACAACATAAAGCTTGCAATAAATATGAAATTAGATTTTAAGGGAAAAAGTGCCATTTGCCTGCAGATGGATCACAATGTTTGTGACCATAGGTACATTTGTTAGTTTAGCAGCAATCTTCTCTAACATGATTTATGCAATGTAATTTTTATTTTGATAATATCCATTACTTACGCTGGTAATTTTTTTTTTTTTTCCTGGTAAGTAATGTCTTTTCCCACATCAAATTTTTTAGCTGTTGGTATTTTTTAGATTATCATGTCTTTTCTCAGGGCATTGTCAGCAACCAAACAGATCTGAGTCAGGGTTCAGTGTAGATCCTCCAGTGGCAAATGCTAWTAATGAAATTCCTAAATTCCAGGCACAGCCCTCCTGTTTCTTGATGCCTGTAGGAGGCAATTCATGCACATCCATGGCTGGTGAGCCTGAACAAAAACCCAGCTGTAAAAAAAAGTGATAGGACATGAGCTTGGGAGACAACAGCAGCAATATCAATGTGGAGATATTTCTTTATAGAAATACAATTTTTTAAAAGGTTGGAATTTGGAGGTTTTGTGCTTCTGTTTCCTTACATGCATATGAATGGGCAAAGAGATGAGTAATGCTACATAATTCCTCCATTTTCATCTATTATGTTCTTCCCATGAGTTATTGTCAATCAGTGCARAAGTCATAMGCTGTTGGTTATTTTRTTTTATTTTTTTTTTAAGACAGTTTTTCACCAGTGCTATTTTAGCTTTTCTACTATACCATGTGGCTCTCACTCTTTTACAATTGTSGGAGCAAAGGTTAAATAAATAGATAAATGTCTACTGACTGGCAATTCTTCTGCCCTCTCCTATCCCAATTTCTGCCTCCTCTTGGTAATTTCAGCAAAAGTTGGTTGTTTTGTTTGTTTTGGGTTTTTTTACTGCTTCCTACAGAATTATTTCTGCATTACATTTCAGCAAAAGTCTTCAAACTAATGTTCATACATCAGATAATCATGATATCTCCCAAGGCTCATTTTTCATACACACAGAACACCATCTTGCATATTTTCTGATGTAAAGAGTTTTGGGAATTTTGGCTATGTGAAAGTAGCATTCTCTCCAGAAAGGGTAGATTAACAGTAAACAGAGTTCCTAACAGGTTTGGATTTCCAACAGGAAAAAAAAGCATCAGCTGACTAGCACTTAACTCTATGGCTAAAGTTTTTTATTTTTTATTGTACACCTTATAGTTGAGGGTAGGAGTGATCTTCAGCTTTTCTCTTGTGATCAGTTTAAGAAAAAGAAATCTGAAGGGCATACTGAGAAAGGAGCAGCTGGTTTCAACTGAGACCTTGTTGCATTTTCCCCTAAATTTCCAAGATACTCTGCTTTTCCATGTGTTCTTGCTTTCAGAATCAATGTCACRTTTCACTACTCCTCCTTAGATGTCTGTAGTAATAGTTGGTACTGGACACCAGAAGACACAATCTCTTCCTGTCTCTTTTTTCTTTTTCTGTAATGAATTCCTTTCCTATATGTAACTAATAGTAGGAAAATAATTCAGCTTTAGGGATGGTTCCAAGTTTTATGTAGGTACAGATTCCTGTTGGTTTAAATCCCTGTTTGAAGTACATAATTGCAAAACTTCAACCCAGGCTTCTGCCAGCCAATGCCAGCTCTTCTTTTCATACAATTGGATTAGCTAGCAGATTAAATTCCTAGTTCACCACTAAATCAATTGCAAAGCCGCAGGTTAGATATTTGGTGAGCAGTACACAAAACGCTTGTGGAGCCATTATGTAATGGAGAACTGCAGTTACAGGAATATTAACATGGTTCAGGAATGTGGTGACTTGAATCATTGAATTACACATGGAAAAATAGCGGGGAGAGTGTTCAGAAAAAAAAAATTTGCTGAGTAGCATGACAGAATTCTCTTTGATTTCTTCAAAAGCAGCCTTGTAACCTCACCAATCATTTCAGATTTACTTGTTGATCGGGTTGAAAMAAACAGATCCCACTACTGTTGGTAGCTTAGGTCTTGATCATGTTAACCCTTAAMTTCCCTTTTAACTTGTAAATTTAGCATTAGGTTGTTTCTTTCAGGCTGTAGAATTATATTATGCTTAATTCATCCAGCACTCCAATTATTTTATCCCACTGATAGTCATTTCYTTCCTGTAAATTCCCCCTCACTAATAAACTTTGAGACAGAGAAATAWTAATGCCATATTTAATGTTTTTCTCAAAAAAAATTGTCAGTCCTAGAATTTTACGTTTTCATACATCCCCTGCAGAGACTCACACCAAATTCAGCATTAATTTCTTTTATGTATTTCTGGGTGTCACAGAAATGCTGTGAATGTTCTCCATCTTGCTAATGAGAAGCATTTTGCAGAAGCCCTTCTGCTCTGCCTTCTATTAATCTACAGTGCTTTGGCATTTCTTATCATTTATTTTAATATCAGAATTGACTATTGTATCACTCAAACTGATCTTATAAACACCTAAACTGCTTCACATTTAGACTGATAGCATTGGTTTGACTGAAGGACATGGTAGATATGACTAGAGGACATTACCAGAAAATGTCACAGCCTATGTGCATATAGAGAGGGGCACAGAATTCACCCCTCTCCTGGAATATTCTCCCTGGCAGCCCCATGCCACCCAAACCTTGGCATGCAAACTYCATACAACCAACAATGCAGACAGCAGCACGATTTCCTCCCTACATTTGCTGTCTTTGTCTCTCTTTACAAATCCTAAAGATTCTGGGGCCTCCTGACCATAGCATAGGGCTGGGACTTGTGCCATGATGAGTGGTTTAAATCTTTATGTGATACCCTTTGATTGTACAGCTGTGGTGTGGTTTTTCTGAAAGTTGCTTCAAGTTTGTCAGCAATAAAATCCCTTTTTAATAGACCAGAATTATTTAAAACAAAGGTTGTGTATACATACAGCATTGAMAAGCTACTGCTGGTACTGGCTGAGGTTTCATTATGTAATTTAGTTGCATCAACATCTGCCAAGCATTAATTAAAGAATTAATAAAAAAAAGAAATAAACTTTAGCCATAAAGTTTAATGAGGGACAGAGTGTGGAGGTCTGAGCTGCCACCTGACCTGTAAAAACCATGACACTGACCATATTTCATATTGTGACTGACCCTTGACCATAACTATTTACTGTTTGATCCCTCTTTATGCTTCACAAATGTTAGGGGTTTTGTGATTCTCTTCAGGTACCTCATTAAAATAGGAAATGCTAATGGACTTATTAGCATCTCCCAAGGGTGGCACTCCCTAATTAGTGATTCCCTGTGTAGAGTTGCCTTTTGGAGGGAGGATCCACACCTGAGATACAGATGTTTTTTATAAGATCTTAGATATATAGCTATGAAATTGTCTTTTTTTTTTAATAGTAGATGAGCACCCAAAAGGTTTACAGTTCGAAGATACCTTAGGAAGTGCAACTGACCAGAAGAATTTTCCACAGAAATTCATTGAAATATTAAAAATTCAATTAATTGAATATTGAAAGCATATGAATTATTAACATATTAACATATTAACATATTAACATATTAACAGTTTTCTTAAAGACCATCAAGTACTGGAAACTTTAAAATGTTTTGCTTTTTAAAAAAAGAAACAAAAACAACTAAAAAGTATCTTCCATTTCAGAGTTGAACATAGGCAAAAGATATTTAAATTAAGAAGTTAAAAACAAGTATTGTTTTGGGCTGATTACATTTACAGCACTGAAATCTTGTAACCTCTGAGGGAAGGTTTATTTTAGTCCCTGCGTAATTCTGCTTTGAATGTGAAGCAGCCAAGACTTCATCAAATTCTGTCCTCTCTGTGCCAACACTGCAATTTGGGTGCTGACCTGCATCCTAAATTACTCCTTTGTACCTGAAGTAGTCCAGAACTTTAAACTAACTAGATAAGTGTCTTTTGCTATTCCTTTGACTCTTCATTTTTACTTTAGCTGTCAACAAAAGCACCTTTATACAAGAATATCAATTTCTGAGCTAGGATGGAAGGGAAGGCTAGGGCTGGCATGAATTCCCTGGTGTCTTCCTTGCTTTTTTCAGTGCAGTTAAGTTGTCTGACATTCATTCTGTAGACTTTTATAGTTATCAAAAACATTGACTATTTTACTTTCATGCACCTGGTAATTGTGCATAGAGACTTCTTACAAAAGCAATTTTCATGTCAAAGTTAACCTTTGATAGAAGAACTTCTCAGCGTTCTTTTATCTGTCTGAAYTTCAACTTCCATATGTACTACAGACAACATAAATTAGCAGAAATTCCATATCACAAACAGAGAGGAACCTGACTCATCCAGAAAGCCATTCTTCTCTGTGTTTTTGTAAGGTAAACTTGTAGGCTAATTTTCTGTATGGAAAGTTACCTTGTGAGCTAAATTCTGCAGGGGTAATTTCAAGTTGTTGGTACCCTCAAGACTCATGCTTGTGATGCATATTTTTTCCTTATCAATAAAGTATACTTCCTTGGCTTAGGTATTGTTTGCAAAGCACTTCTGCTTGGTTTTCTTTCCACACAAATGTGGGAATCCATTTAAAAGAATTGAAGGTTACATAAATTCCCCTAGCCATTCTTCCTGCAGAGCAAACTTGCCGCAAAATTCTTGGTATCAAGTATCGCATGTAAAATATGGAGAACTTATCACCAAGCTCGAAGAAAGGAAATTCATCCTGCATTGAGTTTAGAGACAAACTAAGAGCTGAGAAAAACAAAAAAAAGAAAAAGAGTATGTATGTGAAGGACTTAAATGGAAATGAGGTTTCCTTGGAAGGAGGGGGTTTCAAATTATTCAACATTTAAGAAGAAATAATGAAACTCATCCTTCACATGTTTATCTAAATAATTTTTCTTATGAAATTGTCTCACTGTCTCCTATTTGCACTGCATTTGAGCAGTGGGCAAAATGTTTACMTATCCCCACACCTTGTAGCCATTTATAATATATTTCCTTTGGAGCAATTTTTTTTTCTGTTTTAAAGCCAGAAAGGTATATTCTCTCCATATGATTTTAAGGAACCTAGGATTAACTCAACCCACCAGCAGTAAAAAAAAAATTCTGCCACCTGAACTAGAATGAAATTTCTGATGTCTTGTTTTCCATCTCTGCTGCTAGTGTCTAATAGGGGTTTTTTTCAGACTATAATGCACATGGTAATGTAGCCTYGCTTTATTTATGGGGTACACTGCTATCTTGTTAAGAAAGCCACATTTTTGTGTTAATAATCAAATTCCAGAATACAAATCACATTTCATGGACTCACAACCCTTTTAGAGATATAATTTTTTTTTCCAACATTTTAAAGACCAAAAAAGTGTGTGGATTTTTTTCCCTGGAAGGCAGAGGTGATATAATGGAACCAAATCTAAAGCCTTGAGATACTGGGTCAATGAAGAACAGATGGTGATAGAATTATCCCAAAGGTTCTCATAGCAAGGAGGGAATAGTTGAACTGTACACCATCACCATGAATGTCTCCAGACCAGCAAAAAAATACACAAGATGGAGAAGCTTGTTTTCATCTAAGAATGTAATTATTTTTTATGCTTCCAGGGATATTTTTTTTTCTATTCTGCACCATGTTATTAGATGTGGAAGTTCTTGATATAATTGCCTGTGGGAAAACATCTGTACAAAAAAATTTACTGGAGTTTTCACAGTTGGGGAAAAAAAAAGAAGGCAAGATATGTGTGTTCTTCTAAAAGCACAAAATAGATCACATAATACGACCCTGTCATGTGCAGTGGTACATGAATGGTTTACTTAAGATGGGGACTTGAAAATGAGTTYTCAGTGGTCTCAAAAATTTATCAAAACAAGAGTTATGATTAATATTTYCAGACAATAGATACCGAAAGAATTAACTCTGTTACACATTATGGCACTGATTACTGGTTGACTAGGAATGACACACGACTGCAAAGGCTGCTGAGAGGAAGACAATCAGCTTCTTATTTCAGAGTGGATATTTCAAAAACCCTGATGATATACCACAGGGAGGGAAAGAAAAGGACATGTAGGGAAAATGAATAGTTCAGTGGCGATCCATGTGTTTTCAGCTAGACTCCAAAGCAGCTTTATSGAATACTACAGGTAGGGTTCTGGTGTTGACCCTGAGCCAGCCATGTGCCCWCCCAGCACAGAAGAGCAARAGCATCACCAGMRGGTTGAGCACAGGGATCCTTCCCCTCKGCTCAGCTGGGTCCAGTTCCCAGCACAGGAGAGATTGATGCACTGGAGTGAACCCAGAACACACCATGAGGATTATTTAGGGCTTGGATTGTCTGATGTATGAGGATGAGTTGAGAATCTGGGATTGTTAAGTGTGGAAATGGGAAGGTCCAGGGTGGTCTAATCAGTGTGTACCTTCACCACATGATGGGGGGAGGGGGGGGGTAAAGAAGATAAAGAGAGATTCTTAGCATTACCCAGCCAAAGAGCTAGAGACAGGAGGTTAAACTGGAAATACAAGAAAAATCTTTTTTTTTTTTACAGTGTTTGCACTGATCTGACTCTAGGACAAGTGGCCAGGATGGGTGAAGGAGTCTCCATCCCTGAAGGTATTCAGATCCTGACTGCATGTTTTACACCAGCATTCCAGATGATGTTTTTTACTGAGCAAGGGTTAGAACTAGATGATCTCCACAGGTCTTGTTCAACCTCAAAATTTGTGATTCAGGTGATGAATATATTGGTTCTGGCAATGTATCTGTAAGCCTTTTGAAGATAAAATTGAGATTTTTTTCTTACTTTTATTAGTTTAGTGTTTCTGCATTCAACTTAGCAACATGAGGTCTCCTATTACAACAGGAGTCTTGAACATTTTAACATAAACTGTCAAGAGGTTTAGCTTCACTATTACACCAATCTTACTCCACAGATAGCTTAAAAAACTTTTTTTTTTTTTTTCAGCACATCTTCTCTTCTGAGAGGTGAACTAGGTTTTCTCTTCTGTTCTCTCCTGATGGGATCCCAGGTAGACAATCCTGAAACATCAATAAGGAAGCATGTGCAGTTAATTAACCTGGAATTTGTTRGCAGGGATTATGTGAGGGGAGAAAGGCAAGGGAATAGATAACACATAAAAATAGGAAGAGTCACACTCGTTGCCAGATGTTTAGAAGAGAGAAACTCTCTTGAATTTTGCTTCTTGACTTATAACAGAAATTTGGTATTCAGTGGTTCATTACCAAGCTTTCAAAAATAGCGATTTCACCTGAGACATCTCTGAACAAAAAGTAAACTGTGAGCTTCCTAAGATAAATTGTACTGATTCCTGTGAAATATCTGTGGCCTGTCACACTTACTAGCTCTCAGGATTTCTAATTGCAAAGGAGATGAAGCAAAGTGCTGCTGACAAGACATCTGGACAACCTGCATAATGAAACAGACTTAAAAATGCACGGTGAAGAAGATTCTCTCACTTTTTCAGTGGCAGATTGTAGTGGGATTTCTATGGCTTGGTTGCTGTTGGCAGCACAAKTACCCCTCTTCAGGCTGGATATTGACTCAGATGGTGGAAAGAAGGTGATGKAATGCTGAGGAGCCCAGATTCCATTACTGAAATCAGCGGTATCTTACCATGGCCAAGCAACCTCAGTGTTCTGTTCCAGTGCTCCACCTACTAAACAGATAGTAAGAAAGCCTGTTCACTTGGTCTTTGAATTACAATTATTTCAGTGCTCCCCTAGTACCTGGGGGAAAAAAAAAAAAGGAAATAATAAAAAAAAGGGCACTCAAGGAAGGTCTTGTTAAGCTTTTTTTTTTTTTAAAAGACATCAATATCTCTGGTTTATGTCAGCAGCAGTTGTTAATTTTAGAAATATTTTTATTTTGTTCAGATTTCCCTAATGAAAACTGGCTCTGAAGTAAAGAACACATTTGTTTGGCCTCTTTGCCATTTTGCTGCTGAACATCTTTCTGCTAAGTTGGGAAAGATGATGAGCTCATTCTGGTACTGAAATAGGAAGAAATCAGCCCTTTRCCCACAGAGTTATCCCTTTTCTTTTGCCCTGACCACTCTTACACTCTTCACCTCTGTCCAGAACACACACAGCAGGATGCTGGCATTCAGGCTCCATTAGGTTATTGACACATCCTGTTCCTCAGGAACCTCCTGGGATCAGAGTAATTGAGCTCAACAGTTGAGTCTCTATAGAAATATCCCTGACCTTTTGCCTTGCAGTCAGTGGGGTGACCATACGTGAATGCCAATTAAGAAGCCAGGGGCACTTTGACTGAGGAAATTGGGTCAAGCATAGCTTTGAGGTTATATAACTCCTTTTCCTATCAGCTTGTGAAAGTTGGAGGTACAGAACCATTCCTTTCCCACCTTTCCTTCACCAGTGCATTTTTTTTCATATTTGAAAGTTGTCTCTTTTTTTTTTTAAAAACCAGATCACCATAGTCATCTGCTTTTGAATCCATCAGTACAGTTTTTACTCTTCTGGAAGATTTACAACAGTAACGCAAACAAAAACATTGTGAAAATGGGGATCATTCTCCTTCCTTCTGAGCAAGAAAATGAGAAGATAAGTGCTCTGAGGATGATGGTAAGATTGAAATGAACACCTGCTCACAGTTCTGCTTAGTTTAGATGCTTCCTTAATGTGAGCCTGCTTTGAGTTGCAACTGTTAGATTTTCAGAGTTAAGTGGGGAAATTACAACCGTATCAAGAAAGCACAGTGGCAGACACAGAACCAGATGATCAAATGAGGAAGGAGAGCTCCCCATCAGTAAATTACAGCACCTGCACGAGCAGTAGGGTGCAGGATTGAAGCTTGAGCTGCACAGAGTAACTCCTGTACCGAGCCAGTGGATCTGCACAGAGGGACTGCTGCAACCCACAGGGGCCAGCAGCAAAACAGCTTTAGTGYTTTCTACTTCATTTGCTGAAGCTTAGTCAGCTTTGTGCTAGGAGTCTATGAGGACCCACTTTCACATTTTCATCCTGCRTTATTTTGTGAAATATCACTTTGAGTTTTAAATAATACATGAGTAAAATCAGATTGTTTTGTTGTATTGCTAGTGTGGTGAGGATTTTCCTGGTAAAATGGAAAATGTTATCAAAAGAGATTAATGTGGCAGTCTCCCTGACCTCCACACTTTCTTTGTGTTATGAGTGCAATGTGCAGGGAGAGGTGGAAAAGATTTCTCGAGAAAACATAGGAGAGGAATGGTATGGTAAACAGTAAACTAATGAAAATGGAATAGTTCACCTAACTCATCACACAGTAACACAGGCAAAAAAAGTCTGCTGAAATATTCATGATGAAGAGAATTCTCCAAAAAGAATATGCTTTAAAGAATTAAGGGAGCAGAAAGAGATGTGTGAGAGGAATTCAGAGGATGTACATGGGCTGACACCGAGCACAGGGAAGGCTTCATTAGAAGGAAGTAAGTAAAAAAAATGGAAATGAAGGGTGAGCAAAGAGAGCCTTTTCACAAAAAGGTGATGCTAATCATTACCAGATAATGGAAGCTGATCTTTATGGAAGAACTTCAGAGTGGCTGAGGATACTTGAGCATGCAAGTTTTTGAAGACTAGGGGTAAAGATGAAGGAGGTCAGGAAGACCTGCTTTCTGTRTGGGAAGAGAACATTATTGGTGAAATCAGCACTTCCCACAGAGGTGTGATTTCTTCATTTTTGGCTGGAGATAAGTGTGGAGTTTGTGAAGGATTTCAGGGTTCACAGAATGATTGGGGTCAGAAGGGACCTCTGGAGACCACCTAGTGCAACCSKCTGCTRRAACAGGTTCACTTGGAGTAGGCTGCAGGTGTTCACATCCTGGCRGGTCATAAATGTCTCCAGARMAGGAGACTCCACAGCCTCTCTGTACAGCCTGTTCCAGTGCTCTGTCACCCACACAGCAAAGACATTTTTCCWTATATTCAGATGGAATTTTCTGTATTTCAGATTGTGCCTGTTGTCCCKTGTCTGGTAAAAKCTCAACCTTGCTCATAGGCTGTTGATCTTACACAGTTCTGAAGCACTGTGTTTCTGTTGCATAATCTGTCATAAGGTCCTCTCAAAAGTTGCATTGTGAGGGAATTTTCCGCTTGGAGTTAATGAATAGAGAATTTACATTGATAAYGTATCATTTTGCTCATACTAAGAGAGAAGCTTTTGAAAGCATACAGTAATGCTTAGCTTGCCAGGAAAAGCTATTTCACTAATTGAGAAATCTCATTTTAGAGGTAAGTACATGCCAGACCATTACTGCAATATTATACTCAGAGCACGTATGGGAGTGATTATATTTTAATCTTTGGTCTTGATGGGGGTCTGCTTCCTACAGCCTTTCGGTTTTAATTCCTGCTTGGAAAACATACAGGATCCCTGTAGAGTGACATTTATGCTCTTGTTTAACTTCTTGTCCTTGAGGCTGGCTGCTTGAGTAACACTGTTTCCCTAACCTGACATGTCACTACGAAAACTATTTTTTTTTTTTTTTTTTTTTTTTTTTTTTTTTTTTTTTTTTTTTTTTTTGAGGTTTTTTTGCCCCAGGAGCAGAGAGAAAACACGATGCCCTGTATGCAGCAGTGTTCTGCCTACTGGTACACTTACAAATGAGAGGAGCAGCAAACCCTGCGTTATTTATGCTTCACTGCTTTGTTAGATTTTTTTCTCTTTTTTTCCCTCTGGGGTCATGTAAGTTTATCTGGTTTTGTAAGTTATAAGTATTATGAGTAACACATATTCATAGGATCTTTGGGCTGTGCTTGGGGAAATAGACCTGTGTTTTAATGATAGGCTTGGCAAATGAGGACTGAGGCAGAGTTCCCATYAATTTTGAGATTACAGAATTTTCTCCTGTGTATGGGTACTGAAGTACAGAATGGTTCATGTCCAAGGTAGCATTTGTATTTTYAAGCACACCACGACAAATTACTTCTAAAAACAGTATGTACAAGTGATATTGACCACAGCACTGAGAATGGCAAACCTCTATATATGAGCTTTTCTCAGGAGAGAAAAGCYCACAGGGTGTCACCAAAATCATGAYGAGAAAACACTGTAAAAGGTGAAGGTGTGCCAGGTTTTAGGCTTGTGATGATGTTTAATGCTACACTTTTAGTTTTTAGACAAGTAGTGGTTACCCCACCCCTGGAAACCTTCAAGGCCAGGTTGGATGGGGACTTGAGCAACCTGGTCTACTGAAATGTGGTTTAATGTCATTTGCTGGCAGCTGGTTGTGAATAATAAAATTATTCTGATTTATTCACCAAGACATTTGAAGAATTATGACTGAAAGTGCAAACACTAACCTATCCTTAGAGAGGGAGGTACATATAGCYAGAAACATGTGGTTTTGAGTTGAAATAATCCTTCTTCCTCACCAGGAGTCAGTGCCCATAATCCTAAATTATGGAATAAGAACAGGCAGCTCCTGCCACAGTGGTAGTCAAGTTATGAATAGTTAACGACAGCATGAAAAGACAGGGTTGGTTTGCAGTTTTAGGTGGCTTACATTCTTTTTCAGTGGTTTTCCTGGGAAAAAGAAGGATCTCAAGTAATGTGAATATAGGAAATGGAGAAAAAGAAGACCTGTCCAAACAGAGGGGAAAAAATGTGAACAAGAGAATAAGAAGTAGGTAGAAAACTTGGTAGGTTTTTAGTACCGAAATGGTAATCTCAGGAATATTTTAGGAATAGAATACCTTTATATCTGTTTGGAGACTTCAGTTCTTTCATTCATCTGGGGATTTTGACTATTCTTATAGGAGTCTCTTATTATTCCAAAATCTAACAAATAACATACGGAAAGTYTGTTAGGAGACAGAAAACCATATTTGAATTAGGTTGGGGTCTACTAGGAACCACAAAGCTTTTTCCTTCCTTTCCATTTGATCCAGCATCAGGAAATCCCTAACAGAGRTCTTTCTGCATTTCATAAAGCACTGAGGAATGTCAGGAGCCTTACTTTGTCTTTCATCTAATTCTGTCTTGTCAGCACTGTGTAATTGAACAAATGTATAAATGATACAACCAGCTTCATCCTCCTGTTTTTGTCAATTCTCACAAAGAGAACAAACATTTCCTTGTGTTGCTGGACTGCAATTGGGCAGTAGGCAGAGCAAAAGCAACRCAGATGAATATTGCTGTGATGCTCCTGAGACTGATGGAACAACATCCCACCTGGCCCACTCACCAGGGATGTGCCACAGGACCCCTGTCCCTGTGAATGGTACAGGAGAAATCTTATTCTGCTGTGAGTGCACCACAAAAGGTCTTCTCTTCGTTTCCTGACTCTCTGGCCTCTTTTACAACTGTGGTTTGAAAAGAAGGTGCTGAAATGTGCCAGGCAGTGAGTCTGAAAGGGAAGAATCGCTTCTGAGCAGTGCTCAGTCACTCAGAGGGTGGATTCAGAACTTGTTGTCTGCCAAATCTTTTGGGTATAATTCTAGCTTTGAAAATGTTGCAGTACAAATGGTCCTGTGAACTCCCATATTTACTCCTTCTAAAGAATTGCCAACTCAGGTTCAGAAATACAATAAATTAAATATAGTGGGTTTGCATTTCTGTCTTTATATATGCCTTYTAGTTGCCTGTCTTATCTATTCAACTTGGATCCTGAAAAGCTGTCCAACTTGTTTTTAATTTGTATTGTCAACAGAAATATTTTGCTCATGGAAATTATCTGACCCTTCCCCTGCAAGGCCAAAGAGCCCAGTCTTTAGGATGCAGCTGCTGCTTCTCTGGCAGATGAGTACAAACAGCTGAAGATTTTCTCCTGACAACACCAGGGACTACACCTTGAGCTTGTCCTTTTYTTGATTGTCTTTCTCCTGACACAGTTTTACCAATTAACTGCAAGCAGTTTTCTGTAGCAGTTTATTTCAAAGGCCAAAAGTCTTTGCATGTCAGTCTTGTTGAAGCTCCACTACAAGGCTGCATAGAAAACATCTTGTACCACATACCTCATTGCCAGTCCACAAGTCAACCTGTGGAGATTTCATTTTTTCTTTTTTTCTTTTTCTTTTTTTTAATTTTTTTTTTGTTGTTTTTTATTTTTTACCTCTTTTTTACTGTTTGAGTTTGTCAAGACCTGTGCTATCTCTTCTTCCGTAGCATATGGTAGTTTGGGATTTTCAGTCTTGCAGAAGAATTTTCTCAGTCTTAAAATTTTAAGTGTAAACTTAAAATATCAACAAGACCAATTATTAGCTAATAGCTAAAAATCTTCATTTTATATATATATATGGGTGTTTTCAATTTTCAGTAATATGGTTTATATTAAAATGTTTGATAATTAATGCTTACTAATGCTAATAAAAATAAGACAAAATTGAGATGGAAGACCAGGAGGAGGTCTAAATAAACTGAGCATCGAGGAGAAAAAAGCAGTCAATATTTCACTTTCCTGTGTGTGTTCRTATACATAAAACATATGCACTCATTTCTCCTTGTTTTGCACAAATTAAAGATTTCATGAGCTGAAGCAGTAAAACACCTCAGAATAATTTAGCACTTAATGAGCTAAGACTTGGTACTAGTTAAAAACATATTATTACGAGAAACATCATTGTAATTGCTTTTTTATAGTGAGCTAAACTGGACAAGACTTTCTGTGCATTGTGGAACACGGAAAGGTTTGGAAAATTAGCCATTCCATTTGGAAGCCCAAAAGCACTCTGTCTTGTGTACCTCGCTGTGGCACATAAGATAGATTTGTAAAAGAATTTTGACTTTGCCTCCTGTTCAAAAGCTTTGTGGTTCAGGAATTATCTTCCTCTTATTTGCCTACTGGTTATTATGTACCTCTAGGCTCCAGAATTTAAAGGTAGCCTCATAAAATACTATTKTTTTTTAATTATATTAAGAAAAGTTAGGGCATAAATACTAGGKTTGGGCAAAAGAGAAAGCCAAGTGCTCAACCTGAGGTGGAGTTGTGAGACGAAAGTCTAGCTGGCAGAGGGCATTCTAGAATTGAGAACTTTGTGTCTGAGCAATGGCCAGGTGGGGAAAAGGGGGAAGCTTGACTAATRTTATCCTCTAGGGGTGGTTACCTAGCTCTTGTGAGTGAGAAATGTAGAGGAGAGAGGATACTTTTGGTATCATGGAGAATGACTGTCAGTGTTTGCTGGCTTGTTTTCACTATGAAGAGTGGTAACGCTGTTGGACTTTGATTAGTGCAGTTGGTCAGAGCATGGTTCTAATAACACCAAGATCATGGTTTGGACCTGCTACTGTTCATTTACTCTGAGCTGAGCTTGATGATCCTTGTGGGGCACTGCCACCTCTGAATACTCTGTGATTCTCACCCCTTTGGTTAAAAGTTCTGAGGGCTGTGTGCAGAAGGCTTTCTCTGAAATATTTAAGTTGTTCTGTGAATGAAAGTGAACCTTGGTGGCAAATCAGCTGTTTAATATTGCTTCAATTATTGTATAATTTTAGCACCTTTCACCATTGTTCTCTGGGTACTGTTCAAAATGAATTATCATTTGCTTATTGATAGAGAAATTGAATTGTAGAGGTAAGATTGCCCATTTTTATTGGCAAGTTCAGTAGTTGTGAATTGAGAGCTGAGTTAATGATGTATTTTAGGGCCTCTTATAAAACCCTTTTTTTCTGGTACTTTAACCAGAGTCTAAGAGTAGTACTGTTTATAAACTTGTTGAATCTTCATGAAGGATAGATTTATCTTTGCTAAGTAAATCAGATTCCTTTTTGCAGTAATTCTTGAAGAAATTACTCAAAGAATTTCATACTGAAGTTCAGAAACTTTTCATGGGTATTTTAAGGATACACTTTCACATTGAAAAGTAATCAGACATATCAAGTTGCCCTAATTAGGAGCTCATTTTAATTAAAGACTCCACCTGAAAGCAAAATTGCTTGTTTTGTAAAAGWTAACAATTACTGACCATGTTCTTAGTTTAGTAGCTATCCATACAGATTATGTTGTAATGCATCTATAGGTTTAATGAGAAGGTGGGATAGTAGGGAGATGAAGAGATAAAAAAAAAMCAACAAACTCAATATGCTTTTTAGACAAATTGTGTTGGAAAAAATGTAGTTGTCTTGATGATGGGATTTTTACCTATTATTACCATTTATATTATTAATAAACATATAAATTTATAGGAGATTCCAGATTCCTGTTGTTCAGACCTGTTCTTATGTAAAGGWCAGGGTTAAGGTAAATTGGAGTATTTCATGCAAGGACAAGAGAGAAAATAAATGTAAATATAGGTAAGTCTGTAAAATACATACAAGTAAAGGCATTTGAGAAAATTTGCCAAAAACCATAGCAAGTACTGTCCTTATTTGTGTATGCTGAACATAACTTAATGGGAATGACATGCCTCATTTCTTCCCTGTGCTCTAGCTTAGACATAACTCCTTTGTTTGCCTTTTAAATAGTACTCAGTTCATTTTGATTCCTTCTGATTGCGGAAAACAAGGCTGCCTGAAAAAATGATGGGGGTCATTCATTTAATTGGTGTTAGCTGSTTTTACTTACTGCTTGTTTTAAATCTCAGCATTTGTCATCATGGTTAGAGTGAGGATGAAAACCTGTCATTCTCAGAGGCAGAAAATAATACATGGATGTGCTTAGTTTTTGCGAAACACCTATCTGTCTCACAAATTACAGAGATTAAACATCTAAGATARACTCCACTTGCAGCTGAGCAAATGCATATGGAGAAAGGATTTYGATTATTTGTTTGTGTTAATGTTCCACTTACAATGAAGTTTCCAAGAAGAAACCTTTCCCCAGTTGAAGATCTGGGACTGAGCTGGTCCAGAACATGGATGTGTAAGTGTGTGCCCAGATTTATCTGGCCAATGCATGTTGATTCTGCTACTTCAAACGTAGTGGGTCATGATTTCCAGTGATGGCTGTTGGGTCTGACTGAAAGGTCAGGATCTCTCTTACATCCCTAGTTTGGTGGGAATCCAAACAAGATTCCACCTGAACCTCAGTAACTCCAATCCTGTTGAGTTCTAGGTGATGCTTCAACTATTTCCATGCAGCTGAATTTTGAACAGATTAGTGAAGKTGAACAAACTATGTGTAGCTGGGGCAGAAAGCAAAGCAAGGACTTTGTTTCATTTAATTAATACCTGGGGGCTCACATGCAAGTCTTTTACATTTGCTTTTCTCTATTTTACTGATTTGCTGTGATTCACAGATGAGTCTGTTTGATTGTCCTTACATATATATATATATATATATATATATATATATGCAACTTTGACTTACATTACACTCAAGAGAACAACACAATGGGAAATGCTTATGCAACCCAAACCAGAGAAAGTTGCTAATGCGAGTCTAAAATAGCCTCAAACTACTGCAGTTAAAATGAAGTGTCCTAGAAACTTYGTGACTTCACTTGAGTGACCAGCCTGAAGGAAGGTCACATCATGCTGGGAGATGATCTGGCCTGACACACTGAAATCCTTTTCAGACTGAAAAATAGAATTTCACTAAGCAACTGAAAATAGAATATAGTTTATGCTAATTTTCTTGTTTTGTTCTCAGTGGTGGGCTTGCTTATAACAATCTGTCCTTGATCCAAAACCTGAAAACTCCTTGTCCGTGGTGAGGACACGCAGTCAGCACTGCCTCTTCTTTCTTACTTAATTTATTTATATATAGAAACATACACCGTATGTGTACGTATGTGCATATGCAAATTTCAGTGTGTATGTGTATGCATACTTTGTGTGTGTGAGTGGGCATTTAAATAAATAAAATTGTGCCATGTTATAGATTGATGGGGGAGAGAATTTATTTCCGCTTTTAGGACATTTTTGTTCTAGATTTTACCACATTTTAATTTGTTCAACTCTTAGGTGGGTGGAGTGTATGAGAATAGGAATACAGATTTGAAATTGCTTCAAGAATAAGGAAAAGGAAGCTGTACCCACACACTGAGGAGCACCGTTTACTTTCTACCTGCCCAAAAATCATTTGGAMATTTCTATAAATAAATCTTAGGGCATRTGATGAATACTYCTCAGTGCTGGCTTGGGTTTTGGCYRTAGAGGGCTTGCAGTATCCAGCAGGGCATGGAGCCAATGCTGGAATGTTGCCCTTTCCCCATGTCCCAGGTCCAGCCAGTGGTGAGGCTGGCCACGTCCCTCTTGTGGATGAACACAAACACACAGGTAAACACACACACACACACTCATGTAAACACACACGTAAACACACACACACACTCATGTAAACACACATGTAAACACACTTTTACACGCACACACACAGACAGACACACAGATCAGTACACACAGAAACACTCAGCACTCACACAAACTGCACTGATGGCCTCATCCTGTTCTCCTCCCTGACTGAGCAGGTTAAAAGTTCAGTGTGTAGGTGACCTCAGAACAGGGTGACTCAGCCATGATTGTCACTCCCCGTGATTGGGGCTGAAACCCTCCTGGCACATCGTAAAGGCACCCAAGGCAGGATTCATGTCCCTGGTTGGATCATGAAGGTTCTCTCCCTCACAGCTCTGGGCTGTTCTGCCACTTCATGCCTGAAGAAACCAACTTCTTAGTACCCATCCTAAAGGTGATGTTGGTCAGGTGCTGATTCRCTACCCAAAGGACTAGCAAGGCTAACAAGTTTCTTGAGTAGTTGAGTAGTTTTCAGTTTAAATTGTTGTCCATATTTTCATAATTTCCTGGGGTTTTTTTGGTTTTTTTGTTTGTTTTTTTTTTAATTTTAATTCAACTATTTTTCATGACCTAAGCAGATTTAGGGAGGTGCTGTGTATTCACTAATTGCTTTTCTTCCTCTAAGATGTGTCTGTGTGGCTCTGTGGTACTGTAATGGTTTGCATGTGYTCATGAAACATTTTATAACCCTAAAAGTGCTATATAACTCACGTTAGCATTTCCTCTTCTTCAGATGTTCTTCAGAACTGACTGCTTAAGAACAAAGTTAAAAACTACTATTTTGTGTTCAAACTCACTAAGGATGAYGAGGGATTTCATGGTCACAGGCTTCAAGTCAAGTGCTTTTACAGTTCAAAAACAACATTATGGAAATAAAACAAGACTGCAGTCATTAACACTGAAGGAAACCCTCTTTCCCCAGCTTCTCACAATAATTGTTTTTCATGCTCACTACTGTAAAATAACAGCCTCTCTTAAATTACCGCAAGAATTTCTCATTTTTGAGATTGTGTTYTGATAGGCATGTAATTACAGTCAAAATAACAGAAAAATACTGTGATTTCAGTTTGAAATTTAATTGCCTTTCCTTCATAATCATTGCAGTATAAATTAGGCACAGGTGTAGAGCAGACAGAAGGTTTCTTTCAACTGAAATAATTTCCTTTCTCTTGACTATATTGAACACATGCATTTCAGGCTTCCAGAYTTTGAGAAGATCTTACTTTATTACTGGAGAGTGTGTATGCATATCTTTTRTACATAKAGGSAAAGATTTATTGCCMTTTTTTACYTGAAATATMTTATTAAAACAGTCCTTCACTGAAAATGCCCATTTTGTGCTGCTGCTTTTGCAGCTTATTTATCGAATCCTGGAACTCAAGATTTTGGTTTTAATAAGGTTTGCTCTTTAAAATTAAGGCAGCACATAAATAATCTCGTGGCATTAAATCAAAGTAGTTGTCATGCTTGTCAAATGTCTGTAGTCTACACAATTAAAGGCCCTCAAAGGGAAGCAGGGGTGGGGGGGAAAGTATAGTTTGAAAGAGAATTTACAATGAAAAAGAATTTTCTCTTAAACAATCKACAGGATGCTAATGAGGTCAGAATAAGCAGAAAAGAGTGGGCATTTTTGCTTGGCAGTTAATGCAAGAATGTTTGAACTTTATCAAGAAGGAAATGTGGAGATTAAAAATCTGCTTGGTTTATACACACGGAGATTGGCCCCTCTTCAATGCTCGGTACCCACTTTCCCCAGGGTAGCTGTTAGAAGTCAACCTGTCCCTAGAGCTCTTCATTAAGCTTCATACCCTTAATCTGAAATCTAAAGCTATATTCTTCAGAGTTTTTGAGAACAGGAAGAGGATTTTCATTTTAGCTTGTTAATGATCTGTTTTTTTTAAAAAAATCTAAATCTGGAATTAACTTTCAGAAATTGTTACAAACAAAAATGTGTTTGATTTTGCTGATTAAAAGCAGGCGAATGAAATCTTTCATCATTTGTCTTGAAAAGTCATATCTACTGGAAAAAAAGACGTGGCAGCCCATTTTTCAACATATAGAAAGAGCAATGAATATTTGTTCCTCTCATTTTTTTTTGCCTCAGGGATGCTGGATGATAATACATTGTGGAGCTTCTTTATGATCTTTTAAGGCATTCGGGGACAAGTACATATTTAATCATTCAGTTGTCTGGCATGGCAGAATAAAATGTGTTCATAGAAGACATACCTTTGAATACTTACTGAGTGTTAAACAGAATATCCTGTAGAAGAGGTGTATTATCTTATTAGTAAATAACATCTTAAGAGGATTATCTCCCTTTCGTGGGATCGACTTTTGTCATGTGGCCCCCTSCCCTGGGATTCTGATTCTTTTGAACAGCAGAAAAGAAAAGCTGTGTTTTCCATTCAGATTCTATTCTGTGCTTCTTAAAAATTTCCTTYCTTCTTGTGTTTTTTAAGGCAAGCATTTCAAAGTACTTTGTGAATCAGATAGCTGGAGAGGAAGTTTCTGTAGGGRAAAAAAAGGATGAAGTCAATATGGAATAATAGTTTGCATGTACAGAATTCAATGTTAGCTCTTAGGTTTCTCTAAGCACTGTGAAATTGCTATCATTTAAGTTCTGTAAGCAAAGCTCTGCATGACTGATACAAAATGCTGGACTGCTGCTGATGCGTTAGGAAAGGCATACTTTAGGTCTAAGTAGAACCTTTAATTATTTTTTAATTCTTTAATTGTTTGTTTTCTCAAGAGGTCATATTTCACTAAATATAAAGAAGATGAAGAAAAGAGTAAACAAGTCTGTAGATGTAAATTTGGCTTCCTAAAGCATAACTTTAATTCCGAAAAATGTTTCATGCATTTTCAGTCCCAGGTGACTTGCTATACCTGTAAATATTAACACTGTTGTTTCCTAGGGATATTATAGGGCTGTAAACCAGGTAGTAAGACAAAATGTTGCCTGTGGAAAGGTCTTGTCCAGTACATTTGGACCTAAATGCCTACCAGAAGGTTTCATTAATAAATCTGGTTATAGTTAGAGTGATTGTGCTCAGTCTTACTGGCTCAGTGTTGTCCAGTGTGGGATAAGACAATTCCTGTAAGCTTAAGTGCAATGTAGAAAACTCATTGCTTTTTCTCTCAGATCATTCATGAGAAATAAGCAGTTCAAATCTGTGCTGTTCTTTGAGAATCCAAACCCTTTTTTCTCAAAGCCCAAAGGCCTGTAGTGCCTCTGAAACCAATTTAGCAATAAATTGTGTCATCTACCAAAAGATTTTCAGAGACACCACTCAGTCTCTTCCCATGACAATAAATGTCACTCCTACTTCATTTGGAATGAACAAAGTTGATTTAATCAATCTTAATCCTGAGACAATCTGTAAAAAAGAAATTAGATTGTCAAGTGTTATTGGATTGAAAAAGAACACATGCCAGARTATCAGTCTACAGATGTCACTGCCATCAGCTCTTTGTCTTACAGTTCTTCCAAGAAACTTTCTGATGAAGTTGAAGCACAGAGCCTGTAGCCCTCTTTGGGACTCCTGTCTGTAGGACAAAAGTTTGTTCAAACCATCCTCAATAGCACTTTGATTAGAGGGAACAAGGCCATTTGCAAGTTAACTCCAGGACTGTTTTTACTTTAAAATGGCTKCGTACTCATCCACAATTTTGGATAAAATGGTTGGCAGTATGATTACCTTGATCAGTCATCAGTCTTTCATCCAAGAGGTCTTGAAGAAGTTTAGATTTGGTACCATGTTCCTCATTAACTGGTTATTTCTTGTGATAAGGAGGCCATCATCATTTTAATATAGCTTAGGTGCTCTGATTTTGGAGAAGATGCTGATTTCCACGAGGTTTTTTTTGGCAGTAAAATTTGTCCTACATCTTCCAGTGATTTAAATGCTTATTAAAATCCACATCAAGAACTGTTTCTATCTGATTACTGGCCACTTGCTTCCTTGAATACCATTTAAATAAGGAGAATCAGAGCATGAGTATTTATTTAAGAACAGCTAAGGGTGTTTACAAAAAAAAAAAAAAGCAAACACAAAAACAAACAAAGAAAAAAAAAGACAACATCCAAGAAAACTGTTTTTTCAGATGAATGCTTTATGAAATGCTCAAGGCTAGGTAAAGGGATAATGGAAATGTGAAAGGAGACACAGATAATAGCAGCAAAAGCAACACTTATTTTTTGAGCATATTTGAGCCTTTTTTGTATTTTTACCTAATATATGTATCAGGAGGGATTACCAGCTGGTTGTTTTGTGATATTTCAATGAACAAATAAGTAAGACTTTTCACTCTGGCTTTTTACTTTGGGTTAATCAATCATCTTCTGTCAAAACTGATTATAATGGAAAAGTTTCTTTTCAAAAAGTAATTCTGGCTAAATTTACCATTTCATGCCTATTGCCTTCTGTCCATGGAAGTCTTTTGACTTTTTAATGGAACAACTAAACTAATGAAAATTGACTTCATCTCCCAAGGACATATTCCACTTCATTTTATTTTATTACTGAGGAATGCAGCTTGAGAGATCTAATTGAGCTTAGAGGGGCAGATGAATCACAGAATCCATTTTGGATAAAYATTTTTATTTTACTTACGGGTTTGGTTTTGTTTGGTTGTTTGTTTTGTTATGTCTTTCATTGAACTTTCCTAAAGAGCATGCTCTTTCTCTACAGTCGAAATGCATATTCAGTGTTAAGAAAAAAGGGCAGATATTTTGGACGCATTTTTAATTCRAGCATAAAAATTACTTCTGGTGATCTAAATAACACAAAATAGAAAGTCTCAGGAAGCTAAAGTTGAGAATTGCCAGCAGTTTGAATTCATATGCTTTATTTTCAGGCTCCAAGGCCTCTAATCTTTCACCACTCTCTTCTGACCATGGCTCCATTTATTTTTCTCCTTTTTCTTTTCTTTCGTAAGTGATTTGAAGAGATCAGATTCTTAGTTATTTGGGAAGGGCTGATATTTTTAAAAGCCACTTTTTTTTTTTTTTTTTTTTTTTTTTTTTCTGAGGGTAAGGAATATACCTTGAAAATACTGTTGTAGTAGAAATTCTAGAGGCTTTTTGTATTGTCATTGTTTTTGTGATTACAGCTAGGCTTGTGTGCATGTTTAAATATGATCCTGAAAACTTAAATTCAGTAGGCTTGGTATATGAACAGCTGACGTGGACAAGGACAATCTTGGGCCAGACATATTGACATCAGTGTTCTTAATTAATGCCATTATTTAGAAGTGGACAAGTCCATTGGGGATTTTCAACAGTATGAAATCTATACTCTGAACTCCTAATCACAACTGCATTCTTCCCTGTTCGATGACAGATTGTCAAATGAGCAGGTGTAAAGGAGCAAAAATAGATGATGTGCTCTGTGTTTGTAAATGAATGGATGTGTTTCCTCCTTGTTTTGATTGATGAAAGTTTTATGCCAGGAAAGGTTATTCTCAATTTGTTATTTATATCTTGGATGATCATCATAGCCTAGAAAAGTCTTTTCCAAAGGAGCTTTCTCTGCTACCAGAGCCTGTATGAATGAACACTCAGGCTCTAAAAGAAAAGGAAAAGGGAGATGAGCGTCCAGCACAGATGTTCTCCTCAGTGTCTGTTCAACCAGGAATAACTCCCTTTTTCACCAGCACACCTTCTCAGGGCATAGRTGAGCTCATAGGTTTCTGCTCTATGTTTAACACCTTGGTTCAAGCTCTCATTCCATCCACAACTGTGGTGTGTGCACAGATTTAGAGGTTTGCACCTCCCCATGTCAGTTTTGCTGAAATGAGAAACTTTACAAAACACAGTAAAAGGAAGTAGGTACATTGTTTGTGTTATTATGTAAGTAAATTAAACTTATGGGTCTGATGATTTTTTTTTTTTTTTTAAGCAAAAGAGATATTATTTATCATTAGTCATAATTTCCAGAATTGGCATTTCTGGTTTCTTTCTGAACAGTAAGTGTTCAGTCAATGACTGCAGTAAAAACACTTAATTTTGAATCTCAATAAGACCATCCAATTTAAAAATATTTTTCATACTGTAGTAGAACTACATTTTGTGAGCTTTCTGGAAAAGAAAGATGTTTACTTGAGGTCATTACCTCACCTTTATATTTTGACTATAATAACTTTTTTTTTTTCCTCAGGATTTATTTTCACTCATACATGTTCAGTGTTCCAGTTGAAAGGATGGTTGTGTCACTGAAGTGCAAGTATATGTTTGAAGGAGAACAACTTCAAAATTCCTGTTACTGCTTCTGAAGACCCTGTACCATGGGGCTGCCATCCTGTTGTATAATTATTTTTTTTAATTGGTGTTCATCTCTATATGCAAAAGCAGAAGGAAGTGTTTAACTTGGTTTTATAACCAAGTATAAAAACAATAGAAACTAGCAGTTCTATTCAGAGGTGATGTAGTTCAAGCGTAATTTGCAAAAACCATGAAACCTCAAACATTTGCTCTTGTGCTGTAGCATATAACCAGCCATGAAGGATTTTTCTGTGTTCTGTTTTTGGTTTATCGAGAGTCTCAGCTGTTCACATGCTCGCTTTCAAGTCAGGTGCTTGAGGTGTTTTCCCTTTCTGCTTTGTCACCTCAAACAGCTGAAGACTCCTGTTGTGAAGATGCTGTTTTTCCAGCAGGAATGCTCCAGCAGTCTGGAATTCCCATTTATGCCCAGCTGGCTGCCTTACCAGCTGTAGTTTGATGTTATTGCAATTAATTTACACATAAAATAAAGGCTTCACTGAGCACTGCTGGGACAATTTACACCTCGCTGGCAGAACAATCACCTTTGTCATTACAATGTTATTCCCACACTGCTGTGTCTGACCTTGCTGATAAATCTGAGTCAGAAAAGTGTACAGGAACCTGCAATTCACAAGCTGTCACCATTCACCAAACTGAAATCAGGATTGAAACCTTCATTGATTTGAAAGGGAAAATTCTTCATCTTAATGACTCAAATGCAGGTTTTGGTCAGAGAAAAAAAGAATAACATGGAGAAAATGAGCCTTCAAAGACATAATTTCCTGTAAAAGAATGTATTATTTTGCTGTCTCCTAAGTATTACTATTGGTTTAGCTAATGATAGGTTTATAAATAATGGCTTGAGACTGAATGCAGATAAACATACCTATAAACTACCATCTACATGCTCATATTTAAAACAATCTAATTTGCTTTTCTATGATGAACATGTTCTGGATTTGGAAGGAAAAAATGCTGCATACAATCACCTGTTGTCCTATAATATGATTAGCCTAGATTCAAAAAKAAGCTTTAATAGAACTGGACTTGAAGATTCCAGGCTAAGAAGTATCAGTATTATAACCTGGTTGCCAGAGCATTTCGATAAGTTTAAACCCATCTTTACCACTATGTGAAAAAATGTAAAGCACCCTGGAAGTGAGAGAAGAAGCARCAGTTGGATGCCTGAATTTGCCTGAGATATTTTTCATTTTTACCTGTGCTTCTAGGGTAGCTCTCCCCCTTCAACATACTTCTGTGGTTTTTTGATGCAAATAGTACTAAGGAAATACCAGTTATTCTTCAGGATGTCTACTGGAAGTTCCTCAGCAGATTGGGCACCTTCAGAGGGTGGTTTGACCCACGTATGATCTGCTCTGCTGTCTAGGTTGTATCTTATTGACATGAAGGACTCTGATCTTCTCATTTGCCTAAATGTCTAAATTCTACGACATTTCTCTGTATTAGACAYGTAACCCAGCCTTTGGCTTTCTACAGAATGCCCTAACAGAAACCTTYGAGGCATAAATGGTCTGAGAATCAATTTGACAGTTCTGGAAAAGGGCTTAACTCTGACCAACTAGAATCAAATTGTCCCAGGTTTCAGGCTCTTTGAGAAAAAGGTTCTTTCAATTGTTATTTGAATGCCACCKAGCAGAAGGTCTGATCTTTTCAAGGGTTTCTAGATCACTTATAAGACCTTACATGCCATTAAAATCAGAAAAAAAAATCACAAAATAGAAATGCACAATTCTATTCTCAGAATCAAAAGTCTGGAAAAGCGCTTATCTGGGTTTCCCATACTGAGAGTCACTGCTTTGCTATGTTGAATCTTAAATAGCTGACTGCAAAAGGAAGAACTGAATTGGTGTAAATTATGAACAGAATGGAAAAGCTATCAAAAAATGCACAGAAATACTACAAAAACCTTGCATAAAAAATTGCATGATAATTTAAAATACATTAAGTATTCATGAGGAAATGCTTTATTTGTAAGTAYATATAAAAGAAAATTATCAAACTAACGTATCCTAATTTATCCCAATATATTTCTGAAATAAATTTTATTTTTAAAATCATAATGCATGAGGTGGGAGACTATTTTTGTTGTAAGAACAAGCTATTCTGAGAATGTCAGAAGAGACAAAACGTCTGCTTTTAATTTTCAATCCACTTTTCAGTCTGTGTGTTATTGTAATTATAAAATAGTAAATGGTTTCACAGCAAATTTGACTGCAAGTTAAATTCAATAAATTTAAGTTTCCATCAAAACAATTCGAAGTATTTTCCATTTCTAACCATATTCTTGAGTCTTGATAATACTATTTAATTCTTTTATCTTGCAGAAGAATAAATTAACTCTATATAAAAAWATTACGCTTTGAAATACGTGCAAGAGAATCTCCAGAGAGGAAAGAAGAAATATTATGATGTAAGGAAAGCTTGTAGAAGACAGGTAATCCAAGAACTATGATGTTGAATTTATAAAGATAAAAGAGAGATACTGTGCCATTGAAGAGAAGTTTTCTTTGCAGTCTGATTGGTCCCACACTGCTTTGCTTCATTCTGTCTGAATAAGGTGGAAATCACAACTGCTAGGTTGTCATGCTCTTAATTTAATTTCATTAAACTGCCTTTTTATAAACAAAATCCAAACTTAAAATGGAGTTCTGTAGTGAAGCCCTTAAAAATGGTAGAAAACTCATTGTCCCACTGTCACGTTAATCAGTGGTCACCAATAGCATCTAGTGTTTGCAAAATTGAGCAACTYATGTTAGTTCTGAATCCTCTGCAGAAAACTGTAGGGATATTATTTTCTATGAGCTTCTAAAAATGGACTTTTTCTCCCCCATGTGAAGACTACATAAGTAGTAGAGGTTTTTATTAATTATTGGAGTTCTTTCTTCAGAATTTGCTTTTCCTCTAGCATCTTACTGTACACTAGCTGCCATAGCACTTTTCCATACTGTACAGTAAGGATGAAAATTGTATTTCCTAGTCTCAAATCGCCATTTTAAATGAAGCTGTGATTATGTGCCAGCCAACATCTATTTCTSTTTTATCTATCAAATCACCAATCTAAGGTCCGGTTCAGCAGTCAAATTGTTTTACATAAGCTGTGGAAAAGCTCTCAGATACTGAAGTGGGATTTTTGCTGCTTCATTTGTTTTGACCTCGACTAGTAAGCTGAATGCACCACACCTGTTCTGACAGAGTATTCAAGGTATTCCGAATGGAGCAAAGAACTCAGACGTCAGTAATGTATTTACCAATTATCCATTAGGTGGTGCAAATACATATTTTGTAGTGAAAAGAGGTTTCCTAGGTTATTTCTTTCAGACATTTTTGATGTAAATATACCTAGTACTTGATGGCTTTCTGATCAATTCGCGCCACCAAACTCAAGGCAGTTTTACTGAAATCTGATGAGCTGCTCCTGACTACACCTTGAGTCTAAGAAGAGCAGAACACAAATTCTCCCATGCAAATTGTGAGGAGCTGTCCGACCCACCTTATGCTCCCAGTGAGTTGTGCAGGGTCTCGGTGTGATGATGGTCAGATACACAGTTGTGACAATAGAGATATATACATATATATATAGACTAACATTGCTAGTCCTGTACATGGGTCAGGGCAATGCCAAGCACAAAGASAGGCTCTGGGATGAAGGGATTGGGAGCAGCCCTGGGGAAAAGGACCTAAGGCTACTGGTGGGTGGGAGGCTGGACATGACCTGGTAATGTGCATTGGCAGCCCAGAAAGCCAATTGTATCCTGGGCTKCATCTAAAGCAGCGTGGGCAGCAGGGTGAGGGAGAGGATTCTGCCCCTCTGCTCCAGTGAGATCCCTCCTGGAGACAGATTTTGCCAAGGCCTGGAGTGGCAGGACAAGAGGCAATAGTTTTAAGCTCTTGTGGTGACCCCATAACTGACAGTCTCCAGGGGACAGGGTGGTTCATGCACAAGGTTTATATGATGTCAGACACATGAAAGAGCAGGATTGTCTTTCTGATGCTTGAGGATTTGCAGCTTCATTATCTTTGTTTTATCTCACATAAATACAATCTTTACTAGTTGCAACAGAAGAATTCTTTTAGAGTGCTGCTGCTGAGGTTTTGAGGAGCTGACATACCCACCATTGAGTCTACTCTTTGAGCATGCATTGTGAGGAGATGTATTCCCTCAAGTAGTACCAAAATTACCTCTTTAGGATTGCACCATCTTTTCTCCCCCTGTTTTACACAACTAGAAAAGGTAGAAAGAACAAAGTGATCACTCTCAAATGTTAATTATGAACATCTTAATTGAATCTCCATTAATTTATCTCTGTCCTTACCACCTAATTCTCCTCGTTAGAATCTCCTGGCATATGTAAAATATGCACAGCAGAAAAAAACTTCTGCAGACATTGGGGATATATCAGGAGGTAACTCTGCCATAAAGGTTGCATTAAGCTTTTCAATTAAAACAGACATAAATTTTTCTATTTCACACTTTAATAATCAAATTTAATCTTCAAAGGTTCTAATAGCCATTAAATTTTTCTAGAATGTTTATAAGCTAAAACAAACTCTTCCATTAGTAGCAGAACTAATGAAACTTGYTTTCCTATTGTCACCAGTTCTTGCACATCAGCCCACGCTTGTATATTTTGTCATGAAACCACCACAGCAGGAATGCAGCTTGTCTGGAGCTGTGCACCTTTTTAAAGGATAAAGCTTTTTTATTTTTCTTCCTGTACGTTGCCTCCTGCCTCTTGGAAAAGATTTGGATTGCTCTCTTCCTGATTTTTCATTACTGAAGAGATAAATGGTGTCTTTCTTCTCCCTAAAAGTAAATTTCTGATGGGGGTGGGGGAATACTTTAATATCCCTAAAAACTTGTCTGCTTTCAAATGTGAATAGAATAAACCTATTGAAAGGACAGTGAAAGTACAATCATGTGATTTTAACTTTTCAAGAAAGCCCATTAAATTTGATATGCTCTACAAAACATTGAGATGGAACCTGGATTTGAAATGCAGCGTAATAGCATTGCTTTACTTTAAATATGRGCTAAGAATTCCTAAGATTAAATTCTAGCTCTATGAAACTTGATGTAAGTTTTCTGTTGTTTATCAAAGGGACAGAATTGGATGCTTCAGGAGGAGTTTTAATTCAGCTGATTTTAATGTTGCTGAACATTTGCTTTGAGAAGGATTTAATTCTGATTTGCTCCCTTCTGACTTAAAAGGTTGTCTGTGTTGAATGATTCAGATACTGATATTTAGTCAAACATATATATCTACAGTCATTTATCAATTGCTGTTTGYTTGTTACAATTTAAAAAAAAAAKWWAAAAAAKWWWAAAAAATYACTCAACCTCATCTCTGTAGGCTTGATCCAGAAAGACTTGGGTAACCCCCAAAGAAACAAATTGAAAAAAACTAGAAACYMCATCAAATCCTATTTTCTGTTACAYTGAYAAGCTGGAGAAGTCTTTGACCTGAAGGAGTTATTTTTAATTCACAGTTCAGTTCTATTGTTTGGGATTTGAAAACACAGGATTTTAAATTAAGCAGGTGATAAAACTACAATGGTATTTTATTTT
>NW_026623332.1:340019-362758 GCF_030028575.1 Malurus melanocephalus | reverse complement strand
TGTGATCATGTGTCTTTTTCTTGTCCCCTATTTCATCATGTCTGTGATCATGTGTCTTTTTCTTGTCCCCTATTTCATCATGTCCTACCTTTCCCCTGATGGATATAATCATAACTGAACAGAAGCTTATTTCAGTTGCTTATAAAAATCACAAGCGAGAGGGATTGTGGTCTGAAGGGGATAGGAGGGAAACTACTGCACCTGGTGCCTGGCAGCATACCTGGTGTGAAGCCATAGGGGTGTGGATGGATGATATTGAAACTCTGATTTCTCCAAGGAATTTATTTTTGCCTAAATCAGTCACTCCTGTAACTCAARTAACAGTTTGTGCTGCAGTAGTTACTTAAAATCAACGGTGACTGCATGTGAAGCAAACTGATCAGAACATAAGGATTCAAAAGCCAGAAAGATGAAAGAATTCATGTGAAATACAAGTGCTGAAACAACTGGCTTTAAGCTCCTTGCAATTAGCTTCCAACAATATACAAATACACAGTGCTACACGTGCAGTTTCTATTTTCTCTGTGAATTTTTGTTTCTTGTAACAATACAACAATTAACAGTGATAATGCTGTGGCAGGGGGGAGAGATGGTTCTGTTTTTGTTTAACAAAAAACCTTTATTACTCTGGCAGGTGTATGAGCCATTTTGTCACAAAGTTTTCTTTGAAAAGGAATCAGCATGTTCTGTTGCTTTGCAAAAAGCAAGTATGATTTGGAAGATAAAAGCAATTACATACAAAAGACCTTCATTTACATTCAGGCATCATTGATTGTACGAGAATGTGAAAGAAATCCTCTTTTCAATATGTGTTTGAAAACTGAGGGAAAAAAAAGTAAGCCTACCCATGGATTTAAAATATGCTCGTTAGTGTTGAAGAAGGAAGTAATTTAAAACAATTATGAAGTTTTAAATTCTCTCAAACCTCATTTGCTGATGCAATCTCTTGACGACAGTGCTCAGATGGGAAGTTGAGATTGTAAAACTTCAAGATGGATGGGATGTGAAACCTTGCGTTTCTGACAAAATCCTGTCAGAGATAGAAACAAATGAGATTGGAAATGTAGATCTTGAGAGAGAAATTCTTGAGTAGAAGATATTCCAGAGTCTGGAAGCAGAGAGATAGGAAGATATTTGGATACCGCTCAGACAGAAATAGAGACTGATTTTGAGATTTAGGACTGTGTGTGGTTAAAGAATAGGACCTGCATTTTCGTTTAGCACTTGCTAGAAGGCAAAGATTTGAAGTTAGGTGATGACTGTTTTTCCTTTTGATGGTGATGGTGTTCTGATGTGGTAGTGAATTTTAAGAGCTTGTTTTTTTCCCTGTTTGGAAGGCTTAAAACAGAAGGAAAGAGCTACAAGGGAGCCAATGACTATGATACCACTCCGTTGTTGACTCACCAATTTCCAAGTGTTTCTTTTGAAATAAAAGACTCCAATGCTCATTGATATTATACTTGGATGTTTTAAACTATGTCTTTCTGTGTTAGAAACTTACAGCAAGGTAAGAAAGCACAGAAAGTGTCCCTGTTGTATTTTAAGCGTTCAGCATTGTTAACATTGTTAGCACTGCCACTTAAGAATACACTGTGAATTTCTGGGCACAGATTGGAAAAGGTGCCTATTTCCTTTTACATTCCAGATGAATCAAAATCTCACTTTCATCTGTTTTTCTCCATTAGTTATAGATTTTTAAGACATTGTGGTTTTGGTTTGTCTTTGCTTCTGCCACTTTGCATTGGCTTATATGTCAAAGCATCTTTTGAAACCCCTTTCATTTTCATGCATATATTCAATGTCTTGATGATAATTCTAAGCCAAATTGCAAAATGATTTCTTATTTTTCACCTTTTCCTTGAACTCAATGTGAATTTTGATATTTATCTTCGAGGGAATTATCAGTTTATGTGTAAGGAAAGCTCAATGCTATCCAGACAATATTAACAGGTAGACGTAACTTTTTAACTTTTCTTGTTACATAAACCTAGTTAATCTAATTTATACCAAATGTGTTTATAAAGCTGACTTTTTAAGCTTCATTTCCTCTTTCTATTTGTGTGAAGTACAAGGTACGTCAAAACAAGTCTCAAGCACATCTAAAAATTAGGTTAAGGGAATAAACTWGTAAAAGTACTGGCTTTAAAATGTGTAAGCATTGATATTCAGCKTCTTTATTGGTATTCCTTTGCATTTCTTAATCTGTTTCTATTGAAGTCACGGAAAAATAACTTATTTCCCTAGAGGTACTCTAATATCTGTGAGCTTCCATAACTATTAACTAATAAAAAAATATTCAACTTGTTAATGGAACACTGTTACGTGTTTATAAACACTACATGTCTATATAGTTCAAATTCCACTGTGATTGTCTTAAAATAAGTGAGCTATTATTTTGCCACACATTTTGTAACTACTTTATATGTGAAAAATACTTTCATATAAAGGATATTTGCATGCAAGGATGGAAATAATTCAGCATGTTACAGAATCAACTCTTCATATTTTACTTCTTGATTGGAAAGTCTGCTTCTCAGCCACAAGAAGTTTAAATTGTGTTTCCCCCATTGAAAAAGGCAGAACACGGAATTGCGGTGGTCTCTTCTTTGGCTAGAATGGATCTGTGTTTTTATGTTTCTTGGGTCATAGTCCTCTAAGTGGAAGCTTTACTGCTGACTCCATAGGTGAAAATTGATATTATTCATCTGCTTTAAAGACAATTTAAAAGTACTTGTTATATACAAATGTGTACTCTTTATCTGTAGCACGAAAACAAGACAAACAATCTAAATAATTTTWTACTTCAACATGCTGTAATTAAGGGAACACATTTCCTTCAATTAAAAGCCAAAATTTCTCTTGTGATATCTAACATAGTAGATACTAAGAAATTTCAGTTTTCCATTCAATATTTTTTTAAATTCCATTTTATTGTTGAAACACATGTGTGGGTCTTTTTTTTTTGTTGTTGTTTTTATTTCTGTACAATACTTCTGAGTATCATCTCCAAATGTACAATTCTTTTGAGCCTCTGTATAATAATTCCACTTTTGAGCCTCTTTATAACAATCCACTGCATATTCCCGGCCCGTGTTCAAATTGATTGATAATTGAATCCTTTAAGAAATTGGATACCTGCAGCCAATTTTTCTCAGTTCCAAAACCCTTAATAGAATACCAAATGTGTGTAAAGTTTCTAATCTCAAAAATATGAATGTCAAAAAAAAAACCAAAACCATAACAGAAACCATTCAAATTACAGAAACAGTCAGAAAAATTATCCAACAACTACATCCATTTACATAAGCATGTAACTTTTAAAATATGTAATTCTGGATATTTATGGCAWTACAAAATTTTTCCAAACATGTTTAACTTGTTGACCTGCTCACTGGGTAGCCAAGTAGTAGAAAATTTCAGTTAAATTGACTAATTATTGCATGTTGCACTTGTTGCCAGTAGAACAAAGTAATCAAGATTTTGCTTTTATGTCACAGCTCAAAAAAACCCTACACTGCTGCTGAGCACATTTAACAGTAAACAACTGTGTCTGAAGCAGGCAGTAAACTTCCTGGCATGCTCGTTGTCTTTGCATTGCGTCTTCATTCATTTTATTGCCTTTACGTTGTTGTATTTAATATGCTTTTTGCGTTGAGTGCTACTGAACACTGAAAATGTGAACTGAGCAAAATATACAAGAGAGAGAATACAAAAATGTACCTAAGAGAGAAGACGTAACATAGTGTATTTGGACATTCATAAAGAAACTATTAGTAAATATGACACTTGTATATTGTATTTGTTAATGTTAATGATTTTAACATGTTGGAGAAGACTTACTATGCTTTGAGACTTGTGAGTACAGTGCTGTATTGAGGGATGTTTCTGAAATGTGTACAGTCTGATTTTTAAAATAGCCATAACTTTACAATGGTGAAATGGCCTTGGTCTGCATGTCCCATTACTTATAGTTTCTACAGGAGAAACACATTCTTACACTGGTCTATTGGTTTAGACAACCAGGAATTATCTCTGTGGAGATGGAGCTGACTAGCTAAGCAGATACATATTTTCCACAGCTATATTTTTTTCATATTTAATTCCCAGTATTGACACAACAATGGCCTGCCCTGTTGTTTTTATGAACATTGCATGGATGAGTGTTCTCCAGACTCCTCTTAAGTAGGATACTTGGTTGTGTAAGAGAGACAGTTTTATTTACAGCTACATTTCTAAAATGTTGAAAATACTTCCCTGTCTCAGGAAGCACCAATTGGCACAGCTGACACTACAGGCAGAGTATTTCCCTCTCTCTTTTCAGCATCCCCACACTGTCACAAGAGCAATTGGATAAATGCTGGAATCTTCACTCTTGTTAAATGTTTCTCTTAATGTAAACYTAATTTTGCTCAGATTGGAAGCATATGTTTGCTCTTTGAAGACATGGAAAGTAAATCACTTTTTAATGCGAGTACTGACACTCTGAAATCTGTCAAGTGAGCAGTGTTGCATTTTCTTGAAAACTGCTGTCACACATTCATGAAGGTCAAGAGCTATGTCTCCACTTTCATCAAACAGATTGTTATGTTCACCAGGTGCTAAGTTAAGTAAAGTTCAGGAGTGTGAGTGGCAGGCACATGGGACAGACAGAGGATTTGGAGTACTGTACAGGCAAAAGTAATTTTGGATGACCTTTTGAATCTGTGCATGGAAGCATACAACTTCATTATAAACCAGGGGAGGACTGCTCAGGAGAAGACAGTGCCAGCAGCTCTGAGATCAGGTAATCAGCCTAAGCTGAAGCCCTTCAGCAGATTGGAACATCCATTATTTTTATTTTCCTTTCTCAAGTGTTTTACTAGCAAGGACAGAACAGTCACATAAATGTAAAAGTATCTCAGGAGGTAATTTAGGCTTTTATATTACTCTTCTGTATAAGACAGGTGAAAACTTCATCTACACTTTTGATGATTATAATTTTCAAAGTTTCAATCAAAGGCATCAAGCAAGATACTTTTAACACCTTTTGGAAATATAAAAATTTTAATCTTGCATTTCCTCTCTTYCAACCTTCATTGAAAATGTGATTTGGTTTTCAGCCCACCTTCACAAAAAAAACTAGTTACACATAAAAAAAATTTCATGTTAATCAGATAACCAACTGCTTAGATCAGGGCAGTTGGTGTGCAGGAACTTTTGTCTATATTTTTTGGTTTTCTTTTTCCTGCTTAAATTTTCTAGTTTTTTCCTAACTCATTTAGTTTATATTAAATTAAATTGGACTCCAATGCTTTGCTTCTCTCAATGTTCATCCATTTCATCAAAAGATGTTCTAAGAATCTTCTGCTTCTTTTTCAAGTTTTTTTGAGCCACTTTCAAATTAATTAAGCCATGTAATTTTTCCTTACATATCTCAATAGTTGATTCTTAWTTTGACAATTTTTACACAGGCTGTGTAAAAGAAGAAAGAAAGAAGAAAATCATAGAATAATTTTAGGTTAGAA
This sequence comes from Malurus melanocephalus, assembly GCF_030028575.1. Classification (NCBI taxonomy): domain Eukaryota; kingdom Metazoa; phylum Chordata; class Aves; order Passeriformes; family Maluridae; genus Malurus; species Malurus melanocephalus. The sequence goes on along the minus strand of NW_026623332.1, from coordinate 357,254 downwards.
ATATCAGCATAGGTTTTCTAAAACAAGAAATAAGACTTACAGACASGTTGCCTGTCTTTTTCTCCTAGAAGTCTTTTCTTTTTGATGTAGCCCTAAGATGTGATTGATATTGGACAGCTGAAATGCCTTAAATCAGCTGCCTCATTTAAATGCCATACCCTGGAAATACTGACAACATCCAAAAGACAGAGCTTTTTGGACCTGAAAGCTAAAGCATAATATTTTATTTGTTGGCCCAATAAAAGGTACTGCATTATCTACCTTGTCAGTAGATACTGACATTCATAGTGTTTGGCCCTTATCCTAGGACACATAAAATGCTCTTGATAAATTACTCATGGAAAGGTTGGGTAGACAGCAGGCACAGTGACAGCAGCATCTCTCTCTTCCCTGCCTCGTTCAAACACGAGAGATGATGTGTTTAGTTTTCCCAGTATGGGATGCTTTAGGATGATTACTGAATTGAATCTGGTAGCAGACACATTTGTGGCTTTGCAGATGTTATAAAATAGAATTTAATGTTTTCTGTCTTGAGGCTCTTGCACSTCTTCCCATCCAGAGGAATACCAGCTGAGGTAATAGCTTTTATGTTTGTTAAGGAGTTAGCCCTCCAAGTGCGCATCAGTCCAGCTTTTTTCTGTGCTCATTGGCCTCCCACTGACTGTCAAAACAAAGCTGGGCATTCAGCACTGTCCAAACTGTGTTTTCAAAACCATTCCTGGGTTCCCAGAGTTTCAAGATGGAAAACTTGTCCCAAAAGTTGGGTCAAGTAAAGCAGAGATTTCTACAGGAGAGTAGAGGAGGAAGAGAGAGCTCACTGGCTCTGGGCCAGTGCAGTGTAGGAATTTTCTGAACTAGTCATGAATAGGGCATAAAGTTCATGCATCACTCACTAAGGAAAACTTAAACCTGGGCCTCACKAAAATAAAATATTCTAAATCCATTCCTCTGGAAAGTGAATGAAAGGTTGGACACTGTTTATGCAGCCAATGGTCTATAAATTCAGGGACTGTGAAGAATATTTGGATGCTACAATGAGCTGTGTTTTTACAGGTCCATGGGAGAGATGTCATTTCAGTACAGGTTATGCACATTTGAACTGATTAATGGAACTACTGTATCCTCATCACTGAAAATTTACACCCTAACCAGCAAAATCTGAGCATAGAATGATATGAAATAAAATTCATTAGCTGCTGAGAAACCATGCTTTTCAACAGGTTACAAAGAATAAAATAATTTAATTTGGAAAAGACCTTTAAGATAACTCCAACTGTTAACTCAGCACTGCCACGTCCCTAAGTGCCACATCTACACATTTTTTAAATACTTCAAGGGATGGTAACTCCACTCTTTCCCTGGGTAGGTTGATAACCATTTTGGTGAATAAATTATTCCTAATATCCAATCTAAACTTCGGTGACAGTGTGTTCCCATTGGAACTCTGTCTAGGCAGCTGRATCAATCATGTTGGGTGCAGAACTTGGAGAGTAAATGCTAAAACTCTTTTAGTAAACAACTGTTCATCTAAAAGACATGAGACAGTCTTTAATATAAGGCTGGTGCTGTATAAATGATTCTTGTRTCCTGAAGTTCAGGAGTATTGAGTTTTAGTAACAAGGGTTCATTAGGGATCTTAGGGATAAAAGAAAGGGGAATAAATTAAAATACTACTCAGAGTGTGTTCATATAATAATGATGGGAAATAGTCTGCAGAAACCTTGATGTGCTTTCAAAGAATCTTGGATATAATTCTGTTTTGTAGGTTGGAAAGTTGTGAACCTTAAAAAGGGTACCTGTAATCTATGTGGGATACCATTTGAATACAAAAGAAAGGTTGTGACTTTCCTTTTATCTTCTCTTTCAGGTCTTTCCCAATAACTGTGCAAGAATGCAGAATAAATCAGAACAAAGTCATTTGTATTTCATTTGAATGCAGGCAGTACATTTTGTGCTAAAGCCTTGGATTTAACTCTTATGGTGGAATATAACTTCAGAACTACTGAGTAGGAAGACCAAGCCTGTAGTAAGTATTAGAAAATACTCATCTGCTCATGTTTTATTTCTTCAATCCAACTCACTGTTCATCTGTTTTCCACCTCTTGCAAATGTGGGGGAGAATCTCAACTGATCTCTTTTAGAGAGAAATAAGCTATTATCTTTTACTCCTCTTTCCTTTTTGCAAGAAATGTTCAAGGGAGAATTTCAATAGGTTTTTTAATAGACCAAAATATTAGGGGAGMATGTTTCTTGCAGAAGATTTTGTCAGAATAAAATTCCTCTAACTGYACTACCTAAAATTTCTAATAAGCTGCTGGGAAATATTTGCTATTTTTTACAAAACCAAATCTATACTATTGCTTGCCATGTCAGATAACAAGTATGGTTCTTTTTTTTTTCCCCTCAAAAGTTTCAAATGCCTWTTTTCTTTTTCTGGAAATTTTACCTTTGCACTTCTCTGAAAGGCCTTTACATTACTTTAGTCTCCTAACTCTCTCATAAGGCAAAAGGCTACTGGCCTTCTGCCACAGATAGAAGTGGGCTACAGCATAAACCCATAGAAGTTTAAGAAGCTTCTATAAAGCATAAATAAAATTTTGAAAAATATGTAACAAGTAGAACATTTTGCATTYGGGGAAAAGGAATTTTTAGAACAATCAGACAAAATGTTTGGCATCGCAGAAATCCTATGATGAATTAAAACACATAATCATTTATATTAACAGCTTTCATGAAAGAAAAACAAACAAAACCAACAAGCCTAGGAGCAAGGTCCAACCTTTCTGATGCATGAGTAGGAATACAAATTAAATATGTGTAATGTGTATACTTTTCCTAAGAGGAATTCTGTTAGTGTTTGGGTTTAAAAAAAGTATTTCMGTTTGGACAATTATTTATATTTTATTCTATTATATTTAACAATTGCATGTTGTGAAGGTCTCCTCTTGTAAGCTTGTGTATTTATAAATTAATATCAAAAACAAGAAAAAAAAAAACCAAAACCAGCAAACAGGTTACTTTTGCAAAATGCATCTGGAGATGAGAATGAGTCGTGGTAAATTATCAACCCACTGTGGACTGTTTGTTTTCTCCTGTGCTGGAACAAACATGGTCTATGGGTGAACGAACAAGAATCTATCAATGAATAAGTAAAATGTTTCCAATGGACCACACTGAAAACTTAGTTTAATAAAGAAAACACAAAATTTTTGCTGTTAGAGAAAGAGGAAAAAGACAGAAAAGGAAAACTCAGCAATCAGGAAAAAAAGGACCCTAAAGTATTTTCCACTTCAGTGAGAGATACATGAAACCCAGWCAAGTTAGTGTTTATTTTCATTTGAAGCAGCTAAAAAGGTAAATTGATTGCAATACAGAGGTACCTAACAACTGGGATTTCTCAAAGTAAGCAGCTCATTAAAGTAGCAGAAAAATGTAAACTACTRAAGAAAGGCAGTCAAGCAGTTGTGTTTCCATAACAAAGAATACATTGCTGCTTTTCAGTGTTCTTGAGGCAGACAATTAAATATGGCCATCAGGAAGCATGACAATCCTTAATGCTTGAACCTTATGTTAAGATCTATAGATCAAACAGAGCAAGGTTGGCTAGTTGGGTGAGGTGTGTGGCCTGTGTTATGGTCAAGTACTTGATCTTATATCACTTTTTAGCCTGAAGATTTGTGGCTTTCCTGTAAAACCTGTTTTCTTATTGGTGCTACAATCCGTACTGCCAAACGTCCCTTAATCCTCAATTTACGTACAACTAACTTTATTCAGAGAATTTATGCTGTCCTTTTAGGAATGCCTGGACACTTACATCCTGATTCTGTCAAAGTCATCCATCCACTTCCTTGGCAGTGTTGAAGGTAAGAATGTATTCTGTGCATCGCTAGATGGAGTTGGGATGGATTTGGGATGAAGTTGCATGGCTCTGTGACTATGTGGTGGTTTGGTTTTTGGGGCAGAAAGGAGGAAAGGCCTTCACAGAGCAGTAAAGAGACAAATAAAGAGCTGTTTGCATGTCCAGAACCAGTGGATTTTCCCTGAGCAATTGTGGCCATCAAGGTGTTTGATGTCATTTCTGCTATTAAGATCTTGTGTAGCAGTAAGCAGATCTTTCCTCATTATGCGTGTTTTTGGGGKCATCACACGCATTGTAGTCCATCTCTTTGCTATCAACATGGAACAGAATGGGACCTTTGTGGATGGTGATCCATCTGTGCAGAGCACATGGGCTGACAAAGCAATGCTAACACAGGAGMCTTGGTCTCACATTTTGTCCCTACAGATGGTACAGATGCACAACTGTTTGTCAATGACTGAACAGGACAAAGCCATATTCTTTGATTCATGCATTTATTACTCAACTACAAAAATAAAAAAGGTGACTGTGGAAGAAATTTTCTGTGGAAGTTGGTTTGTTCACTGGTATCCGCTGTTTCATCTTAGCAAGGACATTGCCACATTTTTGTATGCATTTGGTCTGCACCTGACCACCAATGCAGTCAGTRTGGGCCTGGTAGGTCACAGATTTGGTGACAGTCAAAACTCTCAATCATAATTTAATTTCATCTAGCATGGTCTCTACCATCATTTAATATAGCTTCCAAATTATAAGATTTGGCTAGTTTCCTTTTCATCCCAAGSTGAAAATCTTTTAACTGCACTTCAAGTAGAAGAAAGTTGCTAACTTTGTTTCTGACAGAAGACCAAGAAGGGAAAAATAATTTTTGAAGTCATAAGAACAAAWCAGTCTTTACCATCTTTACTCACCCTAGTAATATTAATTTCTTGCAGATCTATCRTTACACATCCAGAGATGGAAAATCAGTTCTCAAGGAAACCAGAAGCAATGAGTAAGTCAGCTTCACTTCCTTGCAATGTTAGCAACATCTGGGTTTATAGTTCCCTCACTTGCTAAATCAGAAATGTCATGTTAGTCTGAAGTCGTGATATAGCTTCCCCCAAAAACTGGAGAAAATCACTTGCTTTTCTAATGACATATCATTTGTGGTGTGGGCTGTGCTTTCTGGATGTGGCCTGAAACAATTTTCATAGCAGTTAAAGGTCTATTTATTGAGTGTAAGGGAAGTAGAGGCCAAATGCATCACATCTTTTCAGATGAATTCAATCTGTGGTTCTAGAATAGAGACTAGGCTTTTATAAACACAGCTTGTAGTGAGGCTAACAACAGAAAAAAAAACAAGCCCTTTGCTCTTTTCGCTACTCATTTCTGGGACTGAAATATGAAGTATGCACTTTTAAAAAGGTGCAGAACAGCAGTTCAGCATTTTTTGAATAGTCTGTTCTCTTAATGGGCTTTTAAAATACATGTTCTGGGTCTTTTTTTTCAAATTGCAACCCATTTCAGCTTTTATCTAGTACTTCTTCTTTTACCCCCCTCCTACATTTTGATAGCCAGAGATTGTCTGCCTATATCTGTGTTTCAGGGAAAGGCAGATGAAATATCTATTTGCTTTGTTTGGCTTGTTTTTTTTTATTTACCTAAGGCTTCCCATTTTGTATGAGAGTACCATGGCATTTATTTGTTTATGTATCTCCATATTTCTTATTGCTTTAACCATCATTCAAATTTAATCCTCATTTTGCAGTCTTASTAGCAGATCCTCATATGGGTTAAGTTTTGTAGTTGCCAGATATTTTGATGAAGCACTGACCACTCTGTCAAGAGAGCACTGTCTCTGCTCAGGTTTAATATTCCATTCAGCCTGCTGGAAGTTTTCTCATCTCTTCTTGAAGGAAAAATGGAGTTATAGGAAAGAGACAATATCCCCTGTAACTGTAAATCATTGTAGGATTGATTTTGGAGAAAGAAGGAGATGGGGAGACAAAGGTATAAGGGTATAAGGGGTAAGATACTTGGCCATAAAAGGCAGACAAAATGGGAATTCATTGCAGTGCAGAGCCATATATTGCTTCTTTCAGGAAAGATTTTTCTCACACAAAAGTGGCATCTGTAAGAGTTTGTACATGTTCAGCTCACAGATACTGCTGTGGGTGAGGAAATTGGGAAGGAGCTGCACTCAGACCTATGTCCTACCTGCATTCTGCCCACAAATGTGCCCCTGTGGGGACAGTGAGGGCTCAAAACACTGGAAAATGCCAGTGAGCTGAATTAAAGTCAGGAAAGGGTGATTTCCTCATCACATTGTGCCAGCCTGTACAGGAAGGCATCAGTATTCAGTCTGAGCTGATAAAAGGTTTAAAAGATGTCATATAATCAGTGCTGCCAGGAGACAGCACGGGCACATCACTCCTTGTGTGCTGCTGTGGAATAGAAATTACATTGTCCCAAAAGGCTCTGTTGAAATAGAACTTGGTGTTTGTGCTCTGTGCTTTATGAAAAGTTGTGATACTTGGAGATCAGTGAACCAAAAGTTTCTTTCTTTTCTTTTTTATTTTTTCGTGCTTATCTGAGGAAGTAGAAGTTTTACTATAGTAATATTTGCYAAAAGGAGCTCTTGAACGTGTCCTCATACTCCAGTGCAGGAGGGAACAACTTAAACAGCCTCAGGGAAGCCTTTTAAATGGACTCCAGGATACCCAACAGGCTTTGTTTTGAGGGTTTCTCTTGATTTTACTGAAGCTAAAGAAAGGAAAGAAAAAACTAATTTGATAGTTATTTCTTTTCTAATTTCTTAGTCTCAGACCTAATCTTTACGCTCCTCCTAATTGTTTTTTATGATTACATTTACTGTTTTAGGTTCTGGTTTCTCTCTGTACCTTAAGTAGCTTTCTTCCAGTGCAGCGTCTTCGCTACACCATTGTGCACACAGCGTTCACTGCCTGTATTTGCATAATGAGCTAATCTTTGGTGGCTGWTTACTTTGCAGAAAGAATTGAACTTTTAACTGATAATAATTGCAATCTATCAAACTGCACAGTTACCTCACAAATTATCAAAGTATGTTTGCTAAAAGTTCTGTTGAATTTTATGAGCTCTCTCTCTCCATATTGACACCCAGCTAGAAACTTTATTTAGCATTCAGCTCTGTCAGAAGAAAACTGGGATCTTATTAGGTCGGTTTCTGTGGAATTGATCAAAACAAGATATTTCTAAAAAAGCCCCCAAGCTTATTCTTTGTTATAGGTAATGATGTGTTTTAATATAATGCTAGTTTGAGGCCAACACAGAAAAGTATGTATCTTCCCAAGCTAGTTTCAAATTGAGTTCTTTGCCTTGTGCACTGAGCTTATAATGCTAAAATTTCCTTTGCAAGCAGAACACCCAAAGCTTTAATTTCTTCAGACAGATTAAATAACTCTAAAGCTACATATTAACTTATCCATCACATCTAGCCTGAATTCCTCAATTTTTTTTTTTTTTTTTTTGTGAAAATGATTTAGTAAATCTTAGCATTGTTTTCTCTATTCACAGATGAAACTTTTGAGGTAGAATTTGCAAATAACTTAATATAATCTTAGTGAAAATGTCATTGGGATTAAATAAAACAAAAAGGTGTAAACATTGGCCTTTACTACACGGCAGAGCGGAATGTTTTTCCTACAGTGATAAAGGGCAGCTAAGTGYCTTGGTCTTTGTGAGCAGCACATCCTTTTTGTGACTGACTTTTTCATGAACACTAACCATGAGATTGCTACTGTATTTCAAGGAATTCTTCATACATTCTGTCCCATGTCCTGAATTTTTTTGGAATGGCAACAGAAACTGCTGGTACAAATGCTAAGGAAAAGGATCTTTCCTGAAGATCCTTCATGAGCTAAGGTGGAGGGAGAGCAAACATCCTTCTCCATGTTGTGCAGTTCTGGACCTGCAGGAGGGAGAACTTGGTTTGCTTGCCATTGCCTGCGAGGGGGGATGTGGAATGAAGAACTAAGCACAACTTTTTCATGGCAAAAGACATTTGAAGACATATTTGTGGAGTTCTCCATACTGCTCACATTTTTAAATAARTAACGCTCAGAGTATTCACTTTGGGAAAAGCTTCCAGACAGATTTCTGTTAGAAGATGTGACAACTTYAAAATAGTAGTAGGCTGAACAAACTCTTGTGCAAAAAGCCTGTGGCTCTGTGGCTATTTGAGAGAAGCTGGAGAAAATCTAAACCTGGCTGATCCAAAAACACATTGTGAGACTGCAAAATCAACCTGAATTTATTGTGTCAACTTGGAATTTGGAAGTAATGGTTCAGTACCCCTTTAGARTTACTTACTTGAGTGAACACTTCTGCTCAAAGATAACAAACCCTAAGATGAGTTTGTGAACTTCTACTATTGCAATCATTGYGTAACTTCATTCTTGTTTTTTAAAAAGGTATAAGTGACATGGGAATACAAGGACCTTGGGGATAGAAACTGGCACCTGCAGGAGACAGTGGAGAAAAGGTTCAATTAGCAAGCTGAAATAAAACTGTGTGCTAAAGAAAATTTTGTGTGGGTCTCAGCTGGGATTTTCCCAAAGGACAACTTTTGTTTTGTTGTAGGTGCTGAGCTTGTTTTCTTAGTTAGAATTAGAGAGAACATTTAAGGTTTTTTTCTAGTTTATTGCACATTTCTATCTTCTGAAAGGGTCATTTGGAAGACCAGTTCTGACATTTACCTCCTCTGCACTTTAAAGTCGAGTCAAAGTGGCAAACTTACAATCCAGACCATGCTATACCATAAAGAATGCTAATATATTTCTTTAAATCTTTCAAACTCCTTCAGCAGCTGAAATTTATTGTAGGAATGCATTCATGTTGGGGGAAACAAACTATTCTTCCTGTGGGATTTTGGCAGTTTCATCTTCTCTAATGTAACAAATGACAGTTTAAGYGCTTGTGACACAAGTGGAGGAGACATTTTTCCATGTGTAGAGTATTAGTCATGTTATTGGTTCACCTTGCAACACCAATGGGGCTCCAACACCCCACCTGAGCATCTAGAAAACAACCCTCACAAAATAAGGTGATGACCTTCTGCTGTTTTAATCATATAAACCAGCTAGTGGAAGATCTGGTAAGAATCAGAGTGGTGCAGCAGTGAGAGCATTTGTGTCAGAGACAGGGATTACAGAAGGGAGCAGCTTGTTAAGCTGTTTTAGTTGCCCAAATGAGCATGTCCTGGGAGTTCTTTATTAGCTTCTTTCTATAGTGAGTATTTTAGTTTAAATAATTCCACATAATTTTGGGGGTCAGTGCTGATGGAGATGGGGACCGTTTTTTAAGGAAGACATTTAAAATTGTTTGCCACTCCAAAAAGATTCACTGTGCTTTTGGAAAATATTTGATGATATTTTTTGTCAAAATTTTGAGGCAAACAGTCCCATTATTATTCACCATAGAGKATGAGCCAGCAGCTTCAGGGTGGAAGATATTACCATTTTCCTCAGGATAGCATGTTGGTGTTGGAGGATGTTGTCCATAGCTGTTTGAAACTCCATCCTCACAGATGAAAACCAGCTGGCACTAAGAATAGCCAGACAGGTACCTGCAGCAATGTCACGGGGTAAAAACAGAACAGTGATTGTAAAAAACACTTCACTGAGATTCTCTCACTCCTTCAGTTCAGGATATTTTGGAAGCTTCAAATCTTACCGCATGTTGAAGGTTAAGGCACTTATTCAGGATATAAAATTAGTTTTTCTAAGGGAGAAAGCGCATGACTACAAGTGACTTGGCTGAAAACTCATCAAATATAATTTTTATCGGTGTCTGAAAGGGTTGGGATATCTAGAGACCACGGTTTCCCCTCACTTCCATGTTCTGTACAAAATTAATTTCCAACAAATATATGAATGACTCCAAAGTGATTTAGACAGATGGTCTAACTGGCTTAATGGGTCTATAATTTCCCTCAGAAGGAATTTCTTGCCAAAATTGTGTTTGTTCCAAACTTTGGTTTCCTACTTTCTAACAGAAGGCTTTTCTCTGTTGATTTAGAGCTAGAGGAAAAAGGCCATTATAACCAAACACCATCCCGAATCAACAAGGGGAATAAGTTCTTTTGAAGCAGAAATCTTTACCTAGAAAATCCATTACAGAAATTGTGACACTACACACATTATGGCATTGTTCACAACAGTGGGTTTTACAAATGAAGAAAAGGTTGATCTAAAAAAAAAAAAAAAANAAGCCTTTTAAATGGACTCCAGGATACCCAACAGGCTTTGTTTTGAGGGTTTCTCTTGATTTTACTGAAGCTAAAGAAAGGAAAGAAAAAACTAAAGGAAATATTTTCCCAGTACAGGTCTTTGAGAGGATCATATCTGTGTCTTACTCTCCAGTCTCTACTGAATGAATAATGAGGGGATCAACACTGTCAGATGGGAGGCATGCAGAAATAAGTAACAAAATGTGGAAGAGAAGCAGTTCCATATACTTTAGTTAGAGAATCACAAAAGTTACAGTATCACATGAGGAATGTAGAAATCTGCACAGTTTCTTGGAAGAAGCACTGGCTGGGGCACTTTTTCATTAGGTCCATTTTTACCTTTGCCTAGTTTTCAAGATTACAACAATCTAACATTTGAAACTCACGGTTACCTCCCAATGCTGTGCTACTGGGGAATATCACTTTTGCATAGATGATGTGAGCGTTACTGAAAAGTCAGGAAATGTCTCAGCTAGGAGATTTGGATCCTTAAATGGTGATTCATAAAAATTTGTAAGTGTCTGGGAGTCTTTATAATTTGGCATAGAATCAGCTCACGTAATAAGATAAGCATGAAGCCACAATTAAGCTTTGTTGTTATTACAAAAATAAATCAGATTTTAAAAATAATGATAAAAGGTATGATTTCTCATTCTTCTGAAATACAAAAAAAAAAGTATAGAAATTTTACCTTGCAACTTCTGTTAGAATTGAGGGTGGAAAATTTAAAAATTTTGATCCTTTTATCAGGGTATCAGTGTATACCTTTATCAGTGTATTTCTGCATGCACTGATGATGAATCAGAACTTCTGCTTACAGAAATATAATCTTTCCACACATTTCATACAGACCAATTTGATTCTGAGTGAGGATAAGGAGAGTTCATCAAATGAAAGTAAGTTATGTTCACAACAATTAGTAAACAACTTGTAAATGAACGGTCCCTGAAGGATGGCATCAGTTCTTATATGGACAGGCAAAGCAATATGAGCAGTTCCTTGTTTCCCTCATCTGCCTTTTTAGCTGTGTTAGGTTTGCAATACCAAATCAATTCATCAGCAATGGCATTCTGTAAGGAGAGTCTCACTGCCTATCAGTCATTCAAAAAGAGAGCTGGACATATTCCATTTCCCTCCTTTCTCAATGTATGAGTTTCTGAGAGTGGCTGTAGATTTCTTGAAAGGGATTATATTTGTGATAAGTCTGAGAGCCCTGAGGATGATCCTAAATACCTCAAAGAGGCTGAGACACCAAGTCACTCTCTGTAAGTTCAAGATTGATCAATTCTTGTGATCAACAAGAACCAAATGTCAATTGTCCCTGACACAGTGCACACACAGAATTGATACCTGCTTACAAATTTACCCTTCTTTCTCACAGCTGATATTAGATTCCCAGGCATCCTCACAGGAGAAAAGGGACCATTTTATGTCACATCATAGTGTGCTAGAAAACTTAGGAAGGAAGACATTATAAAGCCTGGAATGAGCTAATCATCTATGACCTTCAAAAATCCAACTGTTGGTATAGCTGACCTTGTCCCAGGTGCACATATGGCATGTTAATGTCTGGTTCAGAGCTTAGGACTGAATTAGAGCTAATCACTGCAGGCAGCATTGCAGGATAGAGAGAACAGGGACATACAAATAGAGTAAAAGAAAATTGTGCAAAGTAAGGAAGGAAGGAATGAATGACTGACTGGGTTTCTTTATTATTGCCTTGTGATGAAAAATTTCAGTTTGTTACTGACATACTGCTAAAGCCAGTAGCAGTAAAGTGGAACTGGAATGTTAATAACATATTTCTTTCTGATGCTTCCGGCTTAATGCACCTTTAATTAAATCTTTTGGAACAAGTGCTTTGCTTTTCTTGGAAAGGTGAAAAAATGTTGGTAATAATCCATTGTTAATTTAGGGATATCATTTTTGTCACCATCAATGTAATTAGTAAAGGTTGCTTGGATATTTCGAAGCAAAATTAAATGTTAGAGCTTTGCAGCGTGCTCTGTAATCTTTTTACACGTGTATCTCTTAGCATGCTGCTAAAACAGCAAGGTGATAACAGTAAGATGATTGTTCCTTTTTGTTCATTTTCTCAGCGCTTTCCCTGAAGCAGGTATTGCTGAGCATATGAAAGATATGCCACCAAAAATGCCTCCTTTTACATACAAATAAAGACGGAAACTCAAGAAGTGTGTTATTGATGCTGCTGAATTAGATGGGAAAATTACCCTGAATTTATCAGAGGCCTGTTTGAACTTAGAATGAACTTTAAGTGGCTGAAAGTTCAGTTCTGGCAGTAGGTCCTGGAAGCAGGGCTTCACCTTGGTATCTCACCAGTGCACGTTCACTTGCCTGTAACCTGCAGTCACAGCCCAGGAAGAATAATGACCTTGGGTAGGGTCTGCTCCAGAGGAGGCATATCCCACTCAATTGCTATTTTTGTGGGGACAATGGGGAAGGGAGATTGGAATTCAAAAAGGGAAGGATTGAAACCTTCTGAATTTTCTTTTTCTAAGAGGGAAGAAGTAATGTAGTACTTAATGGGCTATGGTAAATTCCTTATAGGGCCTAAAAGAGGATCCTATCTGTTTCTACTAAAGAATATAACTGGGGAAGTTTTTCTACTGCCCAGATATCCATGGAAAAAGAGAAAATTTGCTGGGAATATTGTTGAGGCCAAAGGAGCTCCTGTTTACATTAAAATTCCCGTGGCATATAGCTCAATTTGCTTCTACTCAGTCTTACTTCAATGCCTTCAATACCATGATGTAGCAAGAGGGAAAAAATCCTCCTGAACTGCAGCCGCTGGCCTGTGGCAATGGATGGAGGTAATGGCTCCCCTGGGGCTGTGTTTGTAGACAGCATGAAGGTCTGCTGTGGTGTACATTGTATGGCTTTGCTTAAGACAGAAGAGTTTGCACCACTGAAATACCTTTAAAACACAATAATTGGTGTCCAATGAGACAAGATTTGTAAGATGCTTCTCTTGTTTCCAGACCAGTGTGGTTGGCTTGACCCCAGCTGGATGCCGAGTGCCCACCAAAACTTCTTATAACTCCTCATTTGGACAGGGAAAATATAATGTAAGGCTCGTGGATCAAATTAAGGACAGGATGTTTTGCTGGGTGTTTTGTGAAACAGAAATACCAACAACACATCTCCTTTCCAGGTATATTTTTGGCCAGAGACATCAAGCCTTGCTGAAAGTCATTAGCTGCTCATGGGCTGGGAAAGTTTTTATCTTTGAGAACCTACATTTTTCCATTACAAAATAAATGATAATAAATGCACGCTTTGTACAGATAGATTCTCTTAGTGAATCACTGCTATAAAGCACAAATTTTCAGCTGCCTGGTAATAAACATGAGTACCAGTCAGGAATAAGGTCTTCTGAGTTTGCTCCTCAGGGCAAAGATAATTTAGAACCATTAATGGAGTTAAATGACAATCCTGGGATGGCAACAAAAGCCTTGAAAGCATAGGCACAGAAGCATGAGGGATCCTAAGACCATAAGCACAAATGAGTACTTATTGATCAGTCTGGATGCAATCTGGAGAGAAACTTGTTTTAGGGCATAAGAAATGTTTTTTGGCTTACCTGTGCCTCCTGAGAGGCAGTAGCAGAGCAAGGTCTGTATCCTGAAGAGTGTTGAAAACAGGAATCTCCTGTGAGAAGAATCTGTATATTGTGAAAAATTGTAAGGAAAACCAGCAAACTTCTGTTAATTCTTTTGCCAAGTACAGTATGCAGGGTTCAGGTAGCTTAATCATAAATAGAATTGTGCATCAGCCTGTGAAAATTGACTATATCTCATTATACAGGTGTCTTTGGATGATTTTTGCAAGTCTGCTAGACAAGTTGCTGAATTCACTGTTTCTATACTTCAGAAAAAAAAGGGCAGAACTGATCAGGTTGATATCCTCTGCTGTACTGATATGCAAACAAGTATTGTCCCTAAACAAAATTCTACCCAGGTACTCGGTTAAGGTTTGGTTGATTATATTTTGATCAATTACTTTAGTTATATGCCTTTGAAAACTGGATATTAAACATGAATGAAACAGGATTTTGGGAAGAGCTTCAAACTGTCAGTCTGAATTCACTGTCATAGATGTATTTTTCTCTCTACATTTGGAAATAATGCCCTGTTAATACAGGCACTGAAGCAAATCCTGCTATCTGTTCAGCTGATCATGCATTACGATTTGGTTTATCCTTTCAAGTGGGTTAGGATAAATGAGATTTTCCACAGCTGAATTCTTAAATTGTCTTAAGCTGAACTTGGCCATCGATGATGCTGTGAAAATGGTGAAAGCTGCATGACACCATTCATCAGTATACTGGGAAAGTAACATCTGAAAGGATGGGAATGAGGTAAACATTACTTGTTATCTGTTTAAAAAAAAAAACAAAAAAACAAAAAAATCCTAACAGTTACATCATTTACTCCAGTGCTACAAAAATGTGGAAAATACTAGAAATAGTTGTTTATTTTGTGTGTGAAAGAAAAGCAAAGAAGCTGTAAGAATTAAAGTATTTGACTTCCTCTTAAAGTGCCGCAAACAGGTGATTAGCAATATTGGAAAAAAACCAGATTGTGTTGGGTTGACATTGGCCAGCTGCCAGACCATCAAGCTGCTACTCTTTCACAAAAGGGATGTTGGGAGGAAAGACAAAAAAAAAGGAAAAAAAAAAAGAAAATATATAAGTAAATAAAAACTGTTAGCATATGCTGTAGAACAGGGGAGGAAAAAAGCAGGCAAGAAGAAACTGTTGTGTTCATTTATCCAGACACCTGGAAAGGATGGCCAGAATATTCTTACTGCTTTGTTCTTGGTGTGGCTCCCACACTGGGCTGCTGGACCACCTGCCTTGATGCTCTTTTAATTTTTAAAATATTAGCTTTGAATGCAGAATACCAACCTCACTTTTTGGCAAAGGTTCAGAAAGACATTATATAAAAAAAACTGAGGACTTCTGTGTTCCAAATGATCTGCTGGGAACTCAGCAGGTTTCAACCCATGTTGAAAGTGGCATTTGTTATCACAGAGCTGTGGACAATCTGGGGCTCACACAGCCTGTGTGCTCCTGCCTGGCTCCTGGAGATAAAGCAGAGAGAACGAGAAGAAATACTGCTCAAATAAGTATTTGTCTAAGTGCTAATATAATGTGGGGTGGGTGGTTTGTTATAGAGCTTATGTTGGAGAACTCTGGCTTGTAATTTATTAATCTCTGCTGCTTTAATCCACAGGTGTTTATGAGCCTGCAGCAGCTCTGGTGTCATGGGCTAACTGGACTCGAGGGGAACTGAAGCACTACAAATAAGGATCACTGTCATGTGGACAAGCAGTGCAGAAAAAGAGGTGAAGTTGAAAAAGTGTTCCTAGTAAACACAGTGGCCTTAGGTTGTGAAATAAGAGATTCTTACTGTTTCTTTAAAAATGTTACGCATGTAGCAGTATCAGCAGGTATAAATTTCCTTTACTGACCTGTTTTGTGCAAAGGCAGGTAGGCTGAGATTATACCCAAGATTTAGGTATTCCATGGTATAGATCTAGGAATTATAGAAGAACAAAATGAAAATTTTAGAGGCAGATTAGTCAAAATATTCATTAGTAGTTGGGCCTTAATTCCTTTGGTGTTATGGGAAAAGGCCATTATTATAATTTCCTCAAGATCATAACTTATAAATACATTATTCTAATGGCATTAGACAGATATGTGGAACTGAAGTGTAAAGTCATATTAGAAGACAATCGGCAAAAGATTGTTATCTATTCCCATTTTTGTTTAGTTGTTTGACGAATTTTTATGTTATTTTTCTTTTGGTCCTTCCTTCTTCAATAAACTTCTGGTGTTTACTTGGAAATTTGAGAAACCAATATATTTTTTCATTAATTCCTCTAAATCCTCTTTTGCAAACTTCTCCTCTGTATCAGATTCTAATATTGGTGTTTCACTTTCTGTCTAACATACAGCAAGGAACATGTTTTCTATCAAACTATGCATGTGCTTAATTCCAACATTTTTGTTAATGAAGGGGGTTAATTTTTTTCCATTCTGAACTACTTCTCTTTGATGAACAGCCTTTGCTCCTTAAGAGCTTTCATACCTTTCATCTCTAGACCAGGTGGAGTGCTGAATTGCTGCATTTCTGAACAGATTTTCTTTAAGAGCGTTTTCTCTTCACAAAGAAATTAATAGCTCTTGCAGAATGAGATGGGATTAGTCACAATTTGAAGAGAGTGAGAAATAAAGCAGTCTCCTGAATGAATGCTTTCCTACTGTATGTGGCTAATTAAAATCCATTATTGCTTCCTGTTTGCAAAAGGCAGTTGAGATATGGATTATTGGTGCCTTGTGGATATAGCCTGAAGATAATACTGTAAAGCAGTGAACAAATTTGCAGCAAGATATCAAATGGTGATATATCAGTGATGCATAACAGACTGACTGAATGACCAAAATACTGTAAAGAAAAACTGAGCAGATTCTTATGACACACACCAATAGTTGGCAGTGAAGCAGTCAAACACCTGTTTTTACAGGCTTTCATCTTTCTAAAGGTATGAACAATACCTTCAGAAGGATTTGAGTACATATGGTAATTCACAAAGAATTGGGTGCCAGGCGTTAAGTGGTGCTCCACTTAACAAAGATATTTCTTTGAGATAGTTGCCAGGATTTACTATCTGTTGTAGTACTGTTGGAATAACTACATCCTAGCAAATGTGTAGAGTTAGCACTTTCAATAGATTTTTTTTCGGATTGAAAAACCTGAAACTATCTGAGCATTTTAAAATTTTTATAAGTCAATAAATTTTTGGCTGTGTAAACATAGCAAGGTATTGCACAGAAAACACCATTTTACAGTAGGGTAAGAGCTTGTGTACCCCTAGGGGCTGATTGTTGTTGCAAGCAGATGATGCTTTCATATCCATTGAAACTGCAATTTTAAATTCAGATAGTCTCTGTTGTGCTCTGATTATTTTATGAAGGGCCCTGCTTTCCAACTCCATGCTGGCATACTAATTTGATAGTTATTTCTTTTCTAATTTCTTAGTCTCAGACCTAATCTTTACGCTCCTCCTAATTGTTTTTTATGATTACATTTACGTTTTA
>NW_026623332.1:324153-335314 GCF_030028575.1 Malurus melanocephalus | reverse complement strand
CAAAACCAAAACAATCACCCTTGTAATATGCCTTCTAAGTGAAAATTATGTGGCAGTAGGTAGTCTTGATAATTCAAAAAATTTACCTTATCTAAACCATTAAATTTTGAGGAGGGGGAAATTCAAATGGATTGTTGCTCCCTAAACTAAAGCAGCATTTTAAAAGCTGAGTCAAATTTTAAAGGAGTTAATTCTCACAACAGGGATGAATCTGATACCATGACAGCCTTTGAGTTAGAGCAGAGAAMATACTGTGCACAGATGAAATCTTTTGAGAGAGTAAACACTGATTTCTTTGGAATGGTTAATTTCCCTTGGAGTTTTTATTTCTGTGGTGTTTGTTTCCTTAAAAGCCTACTCCAAAAAAGCTTGCTTTCCTCATTCATCATTTTAGGCGAATTGCATGTATTCTTCTTGTCTTGTTCTATTTCTGAACAGGAAACTGACCTTATGAAATATTAGTCAGGTGTCAGTTCYTGATTTAACACCATCTAAACTAATTTTTCAAACCATGTTGATATCTCCCTAAGCAGCACTACTCTGTGTGTTATGCTTTAAGACCTTTTGTTTTTCGTGATGAAACAGAATCAAACAACATTATGCTCTGGAGCTGTGGGACTTTTTTAATTTACTGGTGTTTTGGTATCAGAGGAACCGGGAAGATTTTTTTTTCCCTGATACACTGCTGATTATACRAAACTTTTTGAATCAGTTCTTGCTAGGTGGAGTAATAAAACCAGTACCTCATTCATGTTGCGAAACTTTAAAAAACGTTCCCCTTTAGCTTAGATTTTGAACAAAAGGGAAATCTGAAAGGACAGGATCTGTTCATATGGAAATGTCATTTTAAATTATTGGAAACTAGCTTGAGTAATCTAGCTTTGAAGAGTTGTATCTGTCTGCTCATGTAYGATCATTTAGTAAACAAAATGCCASAAGAAGTGTCATAAATATAGTCCATTGATTTGCAAAAATAGCAYAAACACTGCAGCTTTCTAAATTAATTTCTTATGGGACATAAATGATAGTTACTTCTCCTGGCACAAATACACTGTTACATTTCAAACAAGTTTTGAATTTTTATCTGCTCAAAATTGTTACAATTATATCTCCAGTTTTAGTCCAAAGTGATATAAARGTGGATATTATGATTTGAAAGGGAAAATGTATGCGGTCATTACCATCTCTTCTTGAATTCTTTAAATACTTTTTGCTATTCTACATGAGATTTCTCCATCTCTACTACTTTGTGTTCATTTTCAGCAGTGTTTTTTTTTTTTAATGGTTTGCCTAAAATATATCAGAGAACTGAATGAGATCATGTACCATTGATACTCACTGAATTATATTTTTAATATATTTTAGTGACCGAAAGGTGAGATTGCAGAGTTAACTCACTGTATAATTTGGGCTGTGGATTCTGTAGTTTAGAATCACATGTTCTATGATAGTGTGTAACTCAAAAAACCAGATCATGTCTAACAATATTGATCTACTGATTCATTATCTAAAAAGTAACTTTGTTCAACTGATAAATTATCTGCATTGTAAAAGGACAATGTCTACCAGTATGTTACCATAGATTCTTGTTCCATTCTTGTTGGCAATGTGCTTTTCTTCTTAGGGGGTTGGGATGAGGGGAAAGATATTTGGCTACATTAAGACGTCAGAAATYTCCACATAGGAGATCACAGACAGTGAGCAAATCCCCWTCTAACAGTCTAACCTAGCAATTTTCTCCTCAATGACTGATTACACTTCACCTCTCAGGACCTGAAGCTGTGTGACAGTCATCAAATATCCATCAGTTTTGTAGTCATCTGGAAATGGATTATAATTCTCACTTCACTGGATATGTTGTAGTTTCTGATCCTGATTGATTGCAACTCCTGTTATGTGTTCTTGTACTGGTTTGGGCGAGCCTAATGAACCAGTCCTTTTCTTAAGAAAGGAATTGCTTTCAGTGGTTGGTTTTCAGTAACAATTTACAAAAATGCCTTTTTTCTCAATTATTTAGACTTTGTTTCCTTCCTCGGGAAGCTGCTGCTGTAACTCACTGGTGACTGAGGGGGCTGCAGTAATCTGAGCATTGCTCTTAGCAGGGACAGAGCGAACACAAATGCCAAAACTGCACTGATTCTAATTCCATTCTGCCTGCCGAATTTCTTGCTATGCTTGAAGCATCATGCCTGTATCAAAAAATGCAAATGACTGAAGAGAATACATGTTCACTACTACTTATCTGGACAAGCAATAAGGACAATTCCCAGGCTGGAGGTGATGAAATGCAGAGATTGGCCACAATGAAAAGCATTGTCACTACTGTGCACTATGGCACAACAGCTTTGCCTGTAGTCTGGCATTTCCTAAATCCCTTCTGCATGTCAGCTCAGCTCAGCTTACTTACCAGGATCTTTTAATGTTACTCAAACTCAGCACCTCTGAAAATCTATGGACTATTGCCATGGATTAGCTAAAAAGCACTTTAAGACAACACAAAATGGTTTAGAAAAGCTGAGACTTTATATCTATTGTATTAGTGACTAAGCTGGATGTGTTAAAATAGCCAATCACAGAGTTTCRAGCGCAACTATTTACCATTGATCTACCTTTTGTCCTACCACATCTAAAATATTTTAAGTTTCTACTTGCTTCCACTGCCAGAATTTCTCTTGTTGCATGAACACTATATATAGTACTGGAGAAACTTTCCACCAGCAGAACTGTCATTTTTACAAAATAAAAGGTAAGCATTATTGTATTTTTTTAGAAAGGTACTCAAAAGTTTCCAGAAATAAAATAATTTGGCAAAAAGCAACTGGGCAGACAGGAAGAGGTAAAAAATGTTKTTGGGTATTACTGATTTTTATCCCAAAGGCTGAGTCATGCTGCAGAGACTAGGTAAAGGTGGTAGTTTGRAAACTGCATGTTTTAGAAATAATACATATGTCTCTATCCAGCATGGCATGGTCAAGGGGCTATGACAGWCAGGTAGAGGCAGCAGTACATATTTGGGAGGGTCATATCTTTCTACAACTGGCATTGCAGTTTTTCCAAGTTGGAAATTTATTTAGTGTCCTGTTTTGGGGATTTCACACCATTATGTTTGTTTTAAATCAAGTTTAGTTATACATTTTAGGTACAAGCACGAAAATACTTCTTATCCCTTAGTGCTTGGGCTGTCACTTGGGATGGGAAACAATGAGRCAGCTGAAAAATAACGGAGAAAAAGCCTGAGAGGTAAATACAGTCATGATGGAAAACAAGGAAGAAACAGCTGGAAGAGGCAACCAGAAAAATACAAATAGATTTAGAGATATTTTACTGAGCTGTAGATAGTTTCTAACTCCCTGAAAGAAAATAGGGAGCTGAATGGAGAAATTTATATATAAAGCAGCAAGGCTGGATTAGGGGAGTCTTCAGACTGGAGGTAATTTAGCATGTGAGAATGTCTTCAGATATCTATTGCTAAAATGGGCATTTGTTTTCAGACTGACATTTATCTAAAGATGTGACTGGTTTCCCCAGCACTTCAAGCTCTGTTTCAGTCTACTTGGAACATGTGTCAGTTATAGGGMACAACAGAATTATATATTATTACAGGTATTAAAATTTAGCATTTCCATAGTATTTTCATGCACTAAATGCTTAATGGTTGCTCTCTAATTAATCATCTCAGCATATATGGACTGTATGAAAATGAAGCTGGTTTGCAAATGTGGAAATTGCAGTTGATTGAATTTGCTGGAGGCAATGCAAAAACTACTTTTATCAGTAGAAATGCATGATAGGCTGTTTGCTTTCTACTATTTGTATTTGACTTTTCTTTTTGGTTATTGTGTACCGTACCTCTTTAGATCAATTTGATGTAATAGCAATGAAAGTTGTTAGTATTAAGGGTCAGCTCTGCAGAACTTCTCTCTTATTTGCTGGGGGACAAGGAATACAAAATGAAYTATTTATATGGCAAGAGTCCCTGGGTTACTCATATGCCTTAWCACAAGAGCCTATTTTCCTGAAAAATTTCTTCTGTTGCTAAAGGAACTGACGACTAACTTCATAATGGGCAATTTAATCAACCACAGTCTGTCTAGAAACATGTATATATTAGTGTTCTTCTGTTATTCACCACCTGCATGTTTCTTATTTGTTGTTTCTTGGTTTGAGATATATGCCAAAAGAAGGTTATTAAAAAAAATAAAAAAAGAGTCTGCTATTAAGGTGAAATGAATAGATATTATGGGAGTCATAACATTTATTGGCCTCAATGACAGGCAAATACTTGGTTCCATCAGTTCTTGTCATAATTCTTTCCTCATACTTGCCAGTCTCTTTTATTCATGTAGCTGAGCTAACACAGATCAAAAAGTCAAAAAATATTTAAAACATATCTTTGATAGACAGGGAAAAAAAGGTAAACTTGTGAACTTATGAAATGCACAGTCAGGAAAACAGAAATTAGTGGCRAAACCTTTGTCAGTGTTCACTCTTAGGTTGCAATTCACTTTCACTGCAGGTTCTAATGTGTTTTACAATTTGAATTTGGGTATGTGCTCATTTTGTGTATGTTTATTAACTTTATCTAGCAAAGTTGTTTTTTAGGAAATTTGCAGTAATGTTTAGCTTGTCTCCCAGCAATGTGGTAATAATATTGGAAAAGTCTAAATTCAACATTTGTGGTTTCTGYTGGACTTCCAAAACACTTATATATCATGAATTTCTAATAAAAATATTTTGAGATTCTAGACTTTCTGTAAAAAAGTTATTGCAGATGTTGACAAAACCTGGCATTTTCCTTATTTCTTAAATGAAATAACATTTTTTAAAGATTTTAATTGCATTTAGACACGAAAGCTAATAACGCTTTACTACATAAAATTATTTATTTTTAAAAAAGACAGGAATATCAAGTCTTTTTTCATTACATGTWTTCAAACATCCCATTTTCTCAATATTATCCACAAAATCAGAACAGAGCATTTGGCTTTCATTTGTTGACTTTTCATGTACATGAATATACATTAGCAATTGTTTCTAAATATTAAAAAAAAAAATCCCTTTGTCAGACCCAAGCAAAATATGAAGGTTTTAGGATGGTGCTACAAGGAGATGACAATGAACTGAGAATKAATTCAAGGCTTTATAAGGAAGATACCTCAGCATCCTACAGGTGGCTTCTGAAGCTGCCTTCTGCTAACTGAAAATGAGGCTKTGCACGTAACCTGTCTGGGAAAATTTGGTTGGCAAACTTAGGTTGTGTCCTTTTGACAAACTATATTCTGAAAACACTTCTCATTTTTTTTTACAGTATGTACAAACAGCCTGGCTGCTTTGAGGTGAGATTGATGTTTCAATCAATCAATCAGCATCCTTTTAAAGGATGCAACCAAAACTGTAAAATAAAGTGCATGTGTGTTTCATTATGTATTCTGTGCCCTTATGGTCCTCATGTCCTTCAGCAGCATTGGTCTGTAGATCTCCTCCAAGCTTTCCATGTAGTCTAAATAATCACTCACTCGAAATCCATGGAGTGCTTCCTCCTGCACAAATATACATACAAAGCACTTATTAGTTAGAAAAAAAAATGCACAACTCAAGTTTAATGAATTCCAAGCTCCTAAAGRTAGCTCATTTTGTTCTGATTGTCACAGCCTGGCCGTTTAAAATAGATTTTATTATGTTTTATTTAGAAAGAAAAGATTTGGCAATGACTGCTTCCAGACAGGTTTTTTTTTCCCTAATAACAGACTTGGTATCAGAGAATGTTATTTCATAGGGACATTGTTTACCTCATTTTTGGAGAATATGTCATTGAAGATTTTTAAGAAAAACAAAGTAAGCTTTAAGAAGGGAAAGCCAGTACTAAAATATTCTTTTGAAAGAAGATTTCTACAGCAGCACATGGCATAAGTTTATTAGTGTGGTGCTTATATCGAGCTAGAGTCTAAAAAAAAAACCAGTAGATGTATATTTTTAAAATCAATGATAAAGGAAGATCTTTATGAAGTGCTTAAATAAAACCAGAAAAAAACTGTTCTGCACCACTACAAGTGAATAATTCGTACTAATCTCAAAACACAGAATATAAGAAAGTGCCCYCAGGGAAAAGAATCAAACAGATAATGTTCCTTCAGATGGCTACTATATTACAKGGATAAAGAAGATGCACCACAGAACACAGAATCCTAGGTAAAAAGGGTTAATTTGTTGCTGTGGTGTAGTCATCATCTACTACTCAGTATTACCACTGTTGGCAGCTTGTGCTGCAAAAAAATTCTCTGGAGCCAGACAGTCTCTGTGGACACAAGTTGTACCGGTGGTATACTAACTGTGAATCTCTGCTAAGTAGAATTCTCATGAGAACATCTACTCAGGCCTGGAAAACTGCACTTCATCTGAACAGGAATTCAAAATGGTTTTTATATTTCTTCTCCTCTACACAGACACAAAGCAAAACTAAGATTTTACCTTTCAAATTGCTTCTCATGCACTGTGAGAAGGCTGACCACRGTGGAATACTAAATATAAATATATATAACTGGAATTGAATGGCAGGTAGTGACAGGACAAGGGAGAATGACTTCAAACTCAAAGAGGGTATATTTAGATTAGATATGAGGAAGAACTTTATTCTGAGGATGGTGAGGCACTGAAACAGGTTGTGCAAAGAAGTTGTGGATGTCCCATCCCTGGAAGTGTTCAAGGCCAGGTTCAAYGGGGYTATGAGCAAYRTGCTGTAGTGAAAGATGGATTGGAACTAGATGTTGTTTAAAGTTCTTTCCAACCCAAACCATTTTATMGTTAAATTATTTTTTAGTTTCTGTTAAGATTTATCAAAAGCAAGAGTACAAGTTAAGTATGTTTCTTTTTTATCCACATTGGTCAATCAGTGAATTGCAAATTTGCAATATTGCAGTATTCCATTAATTTACATTCTTTTCTCATTAATTTAACAGTACCATGCCAAACCTTTAGCCTGTTTATAATGCATATGGCAACATACAAATTCTCTCTTCTATGATTTACATATACTGTCCAATAATGCCATCAAGATGCAGTTTTTAAGTCACGTTGTCCAAAAACAGGGAAAACAAAACAATACATTCATTAKACTGTGTACCAAACATTGTCAAAGAAACTGATTGGGGTGAGATATTTTTTATATTCAAGAATACGTAAGTTGGATRCAAACCAGTCAGACAACTATTATTCTCAGGACAAACTAAGATGCAGATACGTAGTTCTCAAAAGGATTTTGACAKGTGAAAAAAGACTAGAGTAAAAGACAAAAATGTCTTTCTGAGAGTATGACACTCTATGACTGAAGCTGTAGCTAAGAATCACCCTGCAAAAAAYTTGAAACCCAAACATAATTTGTAATAGTGAAAGAATATGAAATTGTGAGGCTGGTTGAATAGCAACTTACATCTCTTCAAAATACCAGCTCACTCAGCTTTGTGCCACATCTCTTCAAAAGAGAGCACTGTGCAAATGCACTTTTCTGGAGAGCACCTCATTCAATGAGATTAAGTCCACATAGAGAGAACTGAATCAAATGCTCTCATGACTAAATGTAGCTATTTGCTCATGAAGGGAGCTGCTCAGTACAAAATGCAGGAAAAYTATTCTCTGTAAAATACTATATACAGTTTCCTGACAGGCAACAAATCAAATTAAAGTATTATTTGACTCAAAATCACTAAGTGAAATTCAGTAAGAGTTTCAGATGAAGCAATGTTTGTCCTCAGCATTCAAAGCTTTGCTTATGCTCAACAGTTGAAAAATTAAGAAAGAAACCCTTACTTTAAGAAAAACCTGAAGATCTCGGTCTTCAGTGTGCTTCAGGATGTCTTGCTGTAGGTGTCTGAACACAGAAATACACATATATATTTGATAATCGGGACCAAGGAGAATACATATGGCAATGTAGTGACAGATCTCACTCCAGTCCATGTAATTCCAGAAACACTGAGTTATCCATTGCAGACAGATCTAGATGAAAATGAAATTATATATGATTAAATCATTCCATACATTCAGTCATAATTGATCAGATTTATCTCTTTTCTATACTAAAGAACATTTTCTCTGCAACATTACTGTAGCTGTGAAAAAAAGAAAGTATAAAAGGAGCCACGATTCACCATTTTTTGAAGCAGAGCCTCTGAACTCCTAATGAATTGGACGAAACATAAYAACCTGAATCCATGCATCTCATTTATATGAATATATTCCAGCAACTCCTGAGGTTGAGAGATAAAATTAAAAGTTCAATGAAAGCAAAGGGGATTTTTTTGTTTTAAATGTGGGCTAAAGGGCCAGTGATGAAGGTATGTTCAATGTGGGTTTTCTTTATAATAAAAGTAGTTCTCCACATTATAAATGTACGTTAGGCCCTTCCTTAAGACACATTTTCATTTAATGGAGTGTGAACACAGGGAATTCTTCTCCCTGTTATAAATTACAGTGTATTAAGATGTATAATGCACAATTCATTTGGTTTGAGACCATAAATTTTTGCTAATCAGCCCTTAAAGTGTTTAAAAATATGCAGCAGAATCACCAAGATTTTAAGTAGATGACAACAACCAAAGTCTGGCAGTAAATCTGTTTTGAGGTATTTATTGATGCACACACTCACCTAAATACATCGGAACTGTTGCCACAGTTCAGAGTTTGCTTTTAATGCAGCAGTAGAACTGCAAAATCACACAGAAAATACAATGGTACCCATGAGTGGCATTTCAGTAACTTGTTAAATAAATGAAAAAATCCTCATTAGCAGTTTAGAACAGTGTGTAGTCTATTGCTGAGTGCACACTATTAAAAAAAAGSACATAGTGTAACTTGCACAAGAATAGCTGAAGGAGTGACTGTCCCCATGTGTTTTCCCCATCCCAAAACAGGAACATTATTATAAGCACCTTATTCCTTAGCTGAGATAAGTTCCTTCATCTGCAACTCTTTTCAAAGACTAAACTCCAAGCTGACGACTTTAAGTAATGTCTGCACCGCACTGGCATCTGCCCCCATTAAGAAACCTCTTCAGCTGCAAATCCCGCAGCAGAAAGGAATTCTGAAGGCATAAGATGAAGAATATTTTTCTTKCCTTGGCACAGCAATATGCTTTCTTCCTCTGGTGAGATGTCCTTTGCATTGGCAATCTAACTCAGTGCATGGAGCTCTTTAGCCTTCACAGCGATTGTAGTCTTTACAAATAATGCTTCATCCATAGCTTCCCATACTACCAAACAATTGTTGTAAGTAGGCAAAATGAAAGCTGRCATTACAGAGAACTGTTCTTCTGCAGTAACACCTCTCTGATGTGAAAGAACAGTGCATTATCTGATTATAATAGTTATGGTAGCTCATATAAAATGAATACTGCTCTAATATCAAAGGAACTGCTTCCTATTATGTAACTATTTCAAATTATTTCAAATTTAGATAATTATTTCTATTATATATATAATATATTCTATTTAGTTTTAACGCTAAATCTGAGGATTTAGTACCTATTATTTTAATCAAATTTTCTGCATGAACATGTAATAAAAGGTCATCAGCTCCAGTACACTGGTCCTATTCTACGAGTCAGTTGCTTTCTATTTCCAGACACTGTAAGTCACTGTGTGTTCATATCTTTCACCCTCAGTTTTATGACCACCACACAAGTACCTTTAGAAAAAAAATGACCAGTAGTGTCTCTATGTTCTTGATTTTGTAGATTTAAGTCAATACGTTGGTGACACTTTAATACATTTTGATCACTTACCTGGGATGGAGTGAACCCAGACAAGTGGAAGGCTGAACAGACAAGAGGCAATTCAGCTTTCAGCAACATTTCGACGTGGTGAGCACTGCAAAAATAGACTGGATGGATGCCATATTCCACTGTTGTAACAGGCAGGTGCATCTGGTTAACAGCAACAACATCATCATCAACAAGAAAATTGAGGAACAGGATTACAGACTACAGAAATGTGATATTTTGTAATATCTTGCTGAGAACAATACATAAATATATGCACTTTTATATGTAAGATAAGTAATTCTGATAATTTTATAGACAGGAAACAGCATAAACAAAACAGGTTGTACTTCCATCAAGAAAAACATGTATGTAACTAAACAAATGTGTTAATAAACATATATTGATTGCTCATGTGCATTAGCAGTCTAGTTCTTTATTGGATACAGACTTTAACTGTCAAAGCAGGGATGGAGAAACCATTTTTGTATTTTAAACAAGAGAACTGAAGGGAAAAAAAAGACTGATTTCTGTTTGATTTTTTCCCCATTTATTGGTGGAGTGGAACTTCCACGATATTTGAAATTGTTTCCTGTGTSCACATTTCTTTGTAGTATGTGTGGAGGGTGTGAGTGAAATTCTGTTTTGTGCAGCAAAAGGAGCAGAGGTTTTATCACTATGGAAGGCTCTGGATATCAATGCCCAGTTTCCAGTTAATGAATCCTTGGCACCAGTGGTTTTTCAGCACTTGCATAATGGAGCAAATTTCAGCATAAATTTCATTATGCTGGAATAAACTCAGAGCAGACTCACTGCTGAAAGGACTRATAGCACCATCATTTCTGGTGACAAGACAGATCACATGATATTACTACAGAAGCCTACAGACAGAAGTACAGAATCTAATCTGTGCTTTTTACACCCCARAGTTCTCTGGTAGAGACTAGAGTTTAGAGTTTATGTTCTAAACATTCAAGACAACACGACAATGTACAAAGGGTTTTGTTTTAAATAGCTGGAAACACCCATAATGAAAGACAGAAATGATGCTTCCTGTATTRCAACCTCGATTCAGACTACTGACAATTTAAAATTGTCAATCATACAGTACTTGTGCAGTAATAATTTTTGAAATTTAATAAATATGCTCTAATGTATTAAGTAGATTTCAAAACTTTCACTTTAGCATTTCACTAAAAAAAAATCTAATGGATGGACTTGCTGTCTACTGGACTCTAATAATTACAAGAAAATGTTATTCAGCAGTATCACAGAATTCACACAAAATGTAATGCCACTAACAAAGATCAATTTACTTCCAGCTTTAACATTCATTAACATTGTCTTCACTATCAGTCCACCTGYTACTTCTCTCCTTTTAAACAAAAATTTGAGCAAATATCAGATCTA
>NW_026623332.1:303874-324077 GCF_030028575.1 Malurus melanocephalus | reverse complement strand
AAACATGGGAAATTTAATAAAGTGTCATTTGTAAACTTTCAATGTAGCCTTTCAGAAAGAGTCAGGTTTTAAATTCTTACAGATAAATGCAGTCTTGGCAGCCAGAGAAATGCTGAAACAAGGAGACGTGAAAATTGCTGGAGAAACGTCAGTGTCTTCTCYCTGTCCCCTGACATTATGAGGAAGATGGAAGATGCAAACCAATCATAGCCAACAGAGCGTTCCTGCAGGCAACCTGARTGGGAAGGTTATGGAACTTATGCAGAGTAAAAGCAAGTAAATGCAAATAAAAAATTCCACCAAAACAAGCATTCTTATAAAGTGCAAGAAAGAACAGGGAAGGAATAAAACAAGAGATGTTAAAATTATGTGAAAAATATTATTAGAAGTTTTAAAAAACAGCTTAAGCACATTCTAACTAATATATCTGAAGTATAATTTAACAGTGACATGCAAGTCTAACAGATGAAGAATATAGCAAATCTTGTTGGAAAGGCATCTCTTATTTTTTTTTTTTTTTTAAAATAAATTCCACAGTAGATCTGAAAGAACCAAAAGTCTAAGCACTCCTGTTGATCAGACTACACCCCACTTATCATACTTATCACTATATGGGCAGTATCATTAACGGGGTTGCTAAGGTGGGAGTAAAACAAACACTCATTAATGCTCAAAGGTGCATTGCTGCAGGCTCTTCATCACCTTCTAAGATGTGATCCCACTCCAAAACATTTGATGACAAAAGTGAATGAGATTKGCACTTCTAACAAAGTATGGGAACAAAAGGGTGAAATTTTCTTCAGTGCACTGGGTATGCGTTTTAACTTGACAAAATTTCAAAGCAAAAGTGCTGCTATTAATTTTTTTTTTCTTTCCATAAATACTACACACCTACACCTCTATTAAAAGTACAAACCACGAGTTTAAATTCCACTGAACTTTTTAGGCTATATAATTTATACTATCAGGAAAGGATACAAAGTGGAGATACCACAGTTCTTTGCTGTTGCTTCAGAAACTCCTCACAATTCATTAAAACAAAACACAGTCCATTTTCAGCATCTTCTTTWAGCAAGTTTAAGTATTTTCCATATCTATTTCAAAGAATTAAAAACCAAAACTGTTTAGAGATTAATTTAAAAAAAAAAATCTAAAAAGGAAGAACTCATATTAAATAAGCCTGTCAAAGTTAAGCTGTCATAATGTTGTTCATTACTAAAACTATGCTGTAGATATGTGCATAAATAATTAATTAAAACCTTCTAAGCTCTACCTAGAAAGGATACACAGMAAACATCTGCTGCTCATTGCTACAAATCCTCACCCACACGTCCTTTAGTTCAGTTTTAGGGACTTTAGTGGGGAGAAGCAAGTACTCTAAYACACACAACTCAGTTTCTTCACATATGATATTTAGAATTCTATATAAGTATACTGTATGTGTAATTATTATAATCASCATTCAAACATTAATGGTAAAGACAGCAATCTGTGGAAGTACAGACATGTTAGCTTTTCCTTCATCACAGCTTTGCAAATTGCCAGCCAAATAAAATGTTTAAATGGCAYATAACTAAGCTTAGCTAAACAGAACCATTTAGAGAATAATGGGAGGGTAAAAAAAGACACATAATTCAGGATAATGCAATTTTATGGTAAATCTTACTAGCACGTTWCAATTAGTCACTACAAAAATAGAGGGTAATAACATACATAATCTGAAAAAATAATTTAATTATGTACTAATACCTTTTTCAAATCCARTTAGAATTCATTTTCTTAAAGTTTATCTTAGATTTAAATGGAATAAAGCAATGAGTTGATGGATTAAGTATCATTAAAGTCATTCCACAAAAATCAAACAAATCCTAGAAATACTCTAGGGAAATATTTTAATACTATGTACCTGACTGTCATTTCAACACCAAGCTGCTGCACAGATGAAAGGTTTTCTTTCTTCACATCTGTATCCATGGCTAAAACAAAAGGAAATAAATTAAATAAAGTATTATAAGAAACATGATTTGAACAGAATACTAATGTAAAGCTCCTGTGAATGAATACCAATTCTGGAGAACAGTTTTCTATTCCTATTCAAAATTAGTTTGGTAGTATTTGGAAAGGATAAATAAAAACCCCACATTCTTCATATGCTTTTTTTTTTTAATGAAAATCTCCTTCTTTATAAGGACATGTTAATGGTTAGAGTGGTTATCAATACAGGTATCATTAGATGTACAGCAAGCGACACCTTTTTCAGTCCCATACTTCAGCAGAACTCTATCCTTACTGGACAAGAAATCAGACAAGGCAGCATATTCTGATCCACTTTCTTCCATTCCAGAGGCCTTAAATGCTCCTAGCTGTAATTCCAACTTTATTAATAAATATGCTATTTTTATATGAATCACAGAAAACTTTATAACTAATGGATTTTAAAAATCCTGTATTTCCATGCATTTTTCTCACACAGTAACACATACTCCATTTCCTGCAGTTGTTCAAATTAAAAAATCCAAGTTAGAAAAATTAGTAAATAATGATTTAAAACAACCTCTGCAGTAGCATTTCCTCAAAATTTCAAATTTTAAATTAAATTTTAAAAGGGCATTTTCCCTATCAGGTACATGTACCAAGATAATTATACCACAGATTAAAATTGCAGTCTAATAATATTATGAGATACAAAGCTGAGGGAATAAACCTTTAATACACTTCTTTGAAAGTGCTACTTAAAAACCAGCAAGAAATGAAACAAATGAAAAACACTAATCACTGACAACATTTGTTAAAAATGTAAGTAATAGATAAGGCAGCAGAAGTTAAAGTATATTTATGTAAATTATAAATGTAAAAATCTGATTAAACAGATGACACAGTAACTTAGTAAGTATTTTTCCTATATCCTCAGAGAGAGAAATCAAACTGAAGGATTCCCTGGCCACTCATTTCGGTAAACCCTTTACATTCCTGGCAAACAAACAGGGACTAGGGTATTAAAGATTAAATAATTACAAGTTCAGGGAGRAACGGACTCAAAGGGAAAAAAAAAATCCCAGAAGATGTCTGCTCATATGAGATGAGTTAGGTTAACATTTTTATGAAGAAAATAACACAGCAAAATTACACTCAACAACAAAACAATAAAATTCAGCAGAGGAGGTACAGCAAGAGTAAAACCTCACTCTGTTTTATAACTTTCACAGAGGACAATAACTTAAGTGTTACAGTTGTGAGAAATTAACCTTGTACCTTTGACAATATATTTATACATAACAAAAATCAACTGGTCATTGAGTAAAATTATCTTATTCAATAATCTGGTGGGATTGAAATAGTAAACCCACATCAGAGCGTTGTTTTGCAATTCAAAGAGCAGAAGTTCAAATATATCTTCTGCATAGCATACCAGGAGGGCAATCTTTGGAAGAATACWTATAAATTCACAGGGCATTTCAGTTAAAACCCCACAGAGATAACTGAAACATTCATAACTTTTTACAGCTCCTGTTCCAAGTTACCTGTTTACTCAGGCTGCAATTACCATACTAGGGCAATTCATTTTCAAGTTTGTGTGGGCAACTGTGAAGGCAGGAGGCATACTTACATCCTAGAAAATAAGGGGAATTTAAATGAGTTGYCTATGGCGAATGACTAATTCAGTCCTAACACCACCATGTTTCATGGCAGCAGAGGGCAAGGAGAGCAATCACCTCTAAACTCCAATGCAGCCCTGCTTCTATTTTGAGGTAGATCCTCTTGTGGGTGGCAATGCAGGTATCCCAGTCCAGGAAGGGTGTAATGATGAAAAGCTGTATCACAGCCCACAGCGTGAGCCCAGCTTCCATTCTGTAACAGTTTACAGCAAGTACTGAATGCTYATTTCCCATTAACATTAAAAGAATACAACTGACTGCACTGATTTTCAYTGACTTTTCTTCTCTGTTGTAATAATTTTTTAGTGGCTGGAAAGGGCTTTTTCCCCACCATACTTTCCTGTGATATTTTTCTCTCTATTGTCAAAAAAAGAGAAAACTAACATGAAGTTTAGATTGACTWATAATTCTCTATCACACAGCACCTTAACAAGGTAAAACTTTGTCTTGCTTTCAGACACCACTGTATTTGATATAATTACAGCTCTGTACTCTGCTAATCCACAATTCACAGTGGGAACATGCAAACTGTGCTTCTTTGTTCCGGGTCAAAAGTTTTTATTTTCCCTTTTGTTCATCACATAACAGACTGGGAAGACTAGGCCTAAGAACACTCTAAAGTAATTTAGAATACACAGAGGACTACTTCCCACTGATTAAAAACTGGACCTAGAAACCTTAAATGCTCCATGAAACTTAGAAAAATGCTATGAGAAACAAGTGGAATATTTAAATACTCCATATTACAGTCCCTGGACAAAAAACTTGCAGAAATACGTTGTGACTGTACTATTGTGATGATGCCCATACATCTGAGTTAATACACTCAATTAATTTCATACAAAACTTTTTGATTGGTATTTTTCAATTCACTTGATATAATTGTCTTTAAACACAATGCATTTAATAACAAAAAGGCATGGACAAAAATCAGTTCTCTAAACAAGAATATCATTCATCC
Source organism: Malurus melanocephalus (assembly GCF_030028575.1). Lineage (NCBI taxonomy): Eukaryota > Metazoa > Chordata > Aves > Passeriformes > Maluridae > Malurus > Malurus melanocephalus. Next base: position 319,460 of record NW_026623332.1, on the reverse strand, counting down.
CCAAAGTCCAGACCATCTCTCTGAACTGTGAATTAATAACATGACACAACATTCTGGCTATTATTAAATGGAATGAACAACTTACTTTGGTAGCTTCCTTTTATTTATGTAATAAAAAAAAAAAAAAAATCTGTGTTGTAAGGTATTTCATACTTCTTTCTTTAAAAAATGGAAAACACTGTAAAACAGAAGCTAAAATTAAACTAGAAACTTGATGGACTCCAGAATTCTCTAGGAGATGATTTACAATTTAAAAAAAAATCTTCAAAAGCACCTCAATGGGCAGCACTTTTCAAAATGTTTTGAAGCACTCAGGAGCACAAAAAGAGACTCCCATAAGGCATAATTTCCAAAGGCAACYACGTAGTGTTATTAAGCTCAATCTATAGCTATAAACACTCCAGAGTAAGTTAACTGCTATGTACAGTCCTGGGGCATTCTTTCTGATCAGACTCGACTTCAATCAGCTTTAAGATTTGTATGAAAGATTGCCTTCTTAGTAATTTTCCCCCTTATCAAGACAAAGCTCTCACGTGTTTAATTCAGAAAACGGGCTWCATCGCATTCATACTGAAATGACAGGATGCCATGCTGAAACAACTTTACAGCATATTTCACGCAACTTGTCTGGTCTTTGAACAATATTTAATTTATTTCCCTGTATAAAATGCTTTTATGCCAATGAAACCACTAGCTTCCCTTTTGTCTTAAGTGAAGATTACTAAAGCTGTCACTCACATTAATTGGTTTAGCTCTTTCACTTCCCGGTGCCCAGGCCAAGTGTTTTTATGTCTATACAAATACTCTTTGGAATATTCTAAGGGATGGTAAATTGTTACCTCAGTGATGGTAAGAAAAATTAGATTTTTTTCTATGGATGAAAAAGACTTGATTTAAAGAAAGTATTTCAGTAAAAATTCTGCAAAGAGCTGAAAATCCCATGATAGCCAGAACCACCTGCATAATTTCTGCAGATGCTTCAAAATACTTAGAAGTATATATGCATGTTTGCTATCAGATTTCTAGTCCATGGTTTTGTTCATCTAAACTGAAACTGTGGAAATAATATTTTTTTCCTATGATTTACTATTTTTGTTAACAAAAGAGCAGCTTTTCACTTACTCTTCAACAGGTACCTGAATGCTGACACTGTCCATTGGCAGATACCTAAGCAGTCAATATTAATCTTTACATTTTGTCAGTAACTATACTTTCTCATTCTGACGTTCTTATGAAAGCTTTCTATTTTAAAACACTATATAGACTTGAGGCAGAGCAAAAATTATGGGTTTCTTATTCTCTTCTGTCATTATGCCACTATTTCTTGATGATGTCACTTCCACCACCAGGAAGTGCTCCTTTAGAGCACTTCTGGCAGTCTGAATCTCATATTCAGTGTTAGATTGTCTATAAAAAAATCTTTTTCCAAATAAAAGCATTACTTTTGTTGGACTTCCGCTGAGAATGAAGACAATGTAGACAAGATCCAAGAGCAATTGCTGGAGAATATTGCTGGCTTTTCTGAGTTAGGTAATCTCATGTGCAATTACATCTTGACTACTGAAAGGATCTATTATATCATCAGTACTCTTGTCATAACAATACAAGACCATAATATTAAAACTATAACTTCTTTATGTAATGGTCATCACAAGTACTTAAGCTATTTCTGGCAAAACCTCATTAAGAATGAACCACATTTTCAGTTCAGTTGCCTAAACTGGTGACAGGTAAAATGCCTTCTGCTAACAGCATCTTTAAAATGGAAGATGGTTTGAAGAAATGCATTTACCAAATGATGCAGAAAGAATGAAGAACGCCCTTCCTTTCTCCTTCCCTGTCAGCCAATTTCACGTGGTAATCCTGTATTTCCTGTTTGCTGCTCCTTCTGAACGGCTCTATACTGATACCTTCCCACTGGTGTTTTTAAAACTTCTCAGTTACCTGACCCACCTGACCCTCCAAAGATTAAGAGATCATTAAATGGCAGAAAGTTCCTATGAGATTTTGTTCAATCAGAGAACTAAGCCTCATCTAGGAGAAGGAATGCACCATGACATTTGAGTGTTACAGCCAAGACCTGAAATCCCTGAAGTTCTGTCCCTTTGCCAGTACATGGCAGAGCTGTTTCAGAGACAAAGTCCAGTGAAAACAGAGGATTCGACTGCAAGGTCATAGGCAAAGCTACCAGAAAAACCTGCCAATCACAAAATGTTGCAGCATTCCCAAGTTTGGGGACTCTGCAACACATGGTGGAGATTAATTAAGAAGCACAGACACCAATATGTTAGAAGACTTTGCGTGYAGAATTTCTCTGATAAATGGGTTTGTCAAAACCTACAGAAAATGAAGACATTTTCCACAAAGTATTTCTGTAGCACTGAACTGGAATTTGCTAAYAGGAAGAGCTTGCAGCTATTTTAGGAACTTCTTATCCTTGAGACATAATACATAGTATTTTACTACTGCAGCAAATTTCATTTTCTTGCCATTTTATTACTTATTACAGCTAGACACCAAGGATTTGGTTTTCAATATTTTGGAGTTTATAAAGGAGAAAGAAAAAATAAAAGCAAGTAAGTATTAATTCTAGAAAAGGGGACTGACAGAGATCATGAACATAGAATCCACAGACTCAGTCATCTGAAAACACATCACAGCAGTATCATTGCTGCTAGCAGAAAGTAACTTCATGTAAGATTTGTGTTACTGTTTATAATTAAACATTGCAATTGCATAGTGGTTTATCAAATATTTTCCTTCTCTYTTATCTTGAAAATGGCAAAAACGCAAACTAATTTAATTTTTACAAAATTTGCAAATTTTATAAGAGACTGAAATCCTGAGGGGCTCCACAGCAGATGGATGACTGTGTTATTCTAATTACAACTAGCTACAGGTTTACAAAGCTGTTGTTTTCAAAGATAACAAAATTCTCATTCAAGAAACATGATAAACGTTAAATATCTGTGTGCTGTACTGAWTCCACTTTAATGAAAAATGTGACTTCTCTTCATTGAAATTAAACAACTATTAGAAACTGAGTTTCAGTTTCTCAGACCCAAATTTCTTTAGGAGAATGGTGGACACATGCAATTGCCAAGTGCATGTTTGGCTTACTCAGATGTGGAGCTAGAAAGATGTTACCTTCTAACAACTTATTAGCTTTAGCTCATACAGAAAAATGTCTCTTCTGCAACTAGTTTTAGGATTTAGCTTAGATGGTTCTTACACATGAGTATATGAAAAATATACAGTGAAATAATACAGCATTCAATAATTCTCCTTGAACAAACTGAAATACTTCTTAAAGACTAACAGAAAAACCCCAAGAAATGTACAGAAATCTGATCAATCATTATTCAGTGAGAAATCTAATTTTCAACAAATAAGGTCTGAAAAAGATTTGAGTATGTTTTGTTGTCCCTTTGGTACAAAAATAGAAAGCATAATCATACTTGGGTTCTCAAAGTGTGTTACCCTCCCTTTACAGGAAGGTAACACTGTTTATTTTATGATATAAAAAAGAACCTGAAAKGAGTGTAGATTTAGCTATATGACCAATTCTTACAATCATGCTCTTTTTATTGTTCCAGAGTGTAGTATGTAGACTTTTGTTTCATGTCAATCAGCATGAATTTATTGGCCTAAACTAACTTCCCTGGTCAACCCTTACTAGACCTGTTTGAAAAACATGCTACAAAATTTTAATAACTATTTTCCCCTAAAGCTTAAAAGAAACCCTTGATGAAAAATGTGTTGTTTGCCTAAGCAACATTCTTTCCTGGGKTGAAGAACTTCACAGAAAATGTCTGCAATAGGTACCACTCAGAGGCAAAGAACTCAGTAAGCCAGYACCAGTCCTTTGCCTAAATTTCACATGAGTTTCTTACCACCAGATTACTGACTATCCTTGAGAAGACTTCTTACTCTCCCATTTCCAAGCTTTTCTTTATTAAAGCACATGGAAAAAAAAAAGCCTTTGCACATGAAAACTGTTCATCAGACAACTCTTCAAATGTTGGAGCCTTAATTTGACAACTGAACAGGCAGACTTATCCAGAATTAATGTCTAATAGTGCCAGTATAAGACTGAAAAAACCCTCTTCAYTCAGAAGATAAAGAAATACAAGACAGACTGAGTTAGTTTATCATTAGAAGAAAATCTGTAAAGCTCAAGAAAACCAAGARCTGAGGCTTTTACTATATTATCTTTGTTTCTGTATCTGTTCCTCAGGAATTTTCATTCTAAATTAATTGAATGTATGCAACTGTCACAGGATTTTCAAACTTGGTCTTTCTTGAAAGTTGACATTAAATTTTAGATAAATAATGCARTTGCCACATCCATCTAATCAGTGAAATCATGGTGAAATCAATTAAATAGAAGATCTAGGTTTAACCTTCCTGAACGTGTTTTAAATTCCAGCTTTGATGAAGAGGTTGAGAAGAGAGGATTAAAACTAAGGTGCAGATGTGTTAGTGAACAGAGTAAGGCTTCTCTTTAGAGATCTTTCACATTGCATAGACACACCTAGCTATCATGATTAAGGAAGAGGAGGATTGCTGAATTTGCTGGACAAGGCATCCATTCAGAGGTTGCACAGTCAGATGTTTGTTCTTCCTCTAGTTATTGCTTTTTGAGCTTTACAGATTTTTTTTTTACAGATTTTTTTTTTTACAGGAACAATCAAAACTGTTACTTGAATTAGGAGGCCTCAGAAATATGTAATTATTAAGMTTTATGAGTCCATGGAATTATCTAATTGTTCATTATGCCTCATGAGAAGTAGGAAAGTAATGCAGAACAACACAAAACACTTTTAGTATCTTTTAAGAAAAAAAAATTGTGACAACTGTCACTTCAGCAACTCTATTCATAAAGCAGAGACAGATTCTCAAATGAAATTAAGGGTATTCTGTTTGCAAGGTTTTGGAAGGTAAAGGTCACTACACAAAAAGAAAATCAGTTTCTAAAACTACTTAAGGGGTTATATGCTTTGAAACTTCAAACACAAGCCTTAAGTCTCCAAGGATACTATACTTGCATCCTATGGAAGGGAGAGTAAAATAACAGTATTTATAACAGAYTCTCCCCAAAGCAGCCTTGGTTCTCCACAGTTAGTGGCAGGATAAGTACTCYAAATGGCTGAACTACAACCCAAGAGAAGAGTCTTGGACAAACAGTGAACAATGGAAGTGCATTTTCCAGCAGATATTAACACTACTTCAAAATCTTCTAATTTCACCAGTGCTTCAAAGCATTAAAATTCWTTACTTTACACTCAGAATAAATCAACTTTATCCTTCATCCTTTATTCTTACCTTAAGCATGACATCTGTACAAAACTAACTCTCAGATTACTCKGACAAYAATAACATTTTTTTAATACATATCCTTTAATACAATATGAAGTGTATACCTTTGTGGGGCTTTCAAAAATGAGCCGGATTGCTTACATCATCTTAAATATTTATGCCAYCAGCTTTGCAAATCATGCTATAATAGGTGTCAACAAATACTCTGAATCATACTCTCACCTGTTCTGCATCTCATCTTTCCACTACACACACAGAAATGTGAAAGCCCATCACWAATAATTATCTGTTCTGTTCACTTGAGCACAGCATCTTCTGCTCCAAAGTGAGGCATTTCCCACCAGGTAAGTAACGAATTTCTGAGCTGTTAAAGAACATTTTAAACAACCCCCAGAATGGTACATGTACATTTAAAAGGAAAGCAATTTAAATACAAAGAGGCTGCATGTCAATAAGTTATTAGGAGACTAACCTTTATAGTTTCCTGTGCTGAAATAGCAATCCGTTCCACTTTCAGAAAGATGTGACACGAACTTTTCAATTAATTCTGCCAAAACTGCAAGAAGCAAAAATCAATTAAAACATTAGAGGCAACAAAACATGGAACTATGTCACCTAACAAAATGATAATATGTGGGTAAGTAAAGCTATTTAAATTCCTGCATATTTATCCAYGTTTTTATGGGGAAACAACTCCAAACATGCATTGCACTTTTGCATTCCTAACACCRTTCCTAACTTAAATTAAATTTTAATAGCTTTACTGAGAATATTTTCAGTGTAAACAGAGAGAGAATCTCATATTATCTTTACATCCTCCAAGGATTACTTCAGAATTTGTTACATGGTTTCAATATGAAATGAAAATTAACTATAATTAAACTATAATATCTTGCCACATTAGTTTGTGTATGAAGACAGGAAAGAAGAAAAGAAAAAAAAACAAACCATAAAACCAACCAACAAGCCCAAACAAACCAAATACACACAGAACAAAAAACTGACACCACCCCAAAATTGTGCCAACGAAAACACATGAAATTTTAAGGGCTACTTACCAAAAAAAAAGCAAAAAAAAAACTCATGCCATCACAAGATAAAAATTTTTTACCTCAATTTATACAATAGGAATATTTCATTTGGGAAATTCTGTTTTTAATGACCATAATGTTCTTCAGTTCTTGCTATGGAACTTTGAGTCTGCATATATAAGATACTGCATAGATAAGTCCAGTGCTGACATCTCTTCACTATGGAGGAAATCTGATCTCCCACCTTGACAGGATGTTAGTCAGGATGATAGCAAGAACTCTCAGTGACAAGTCATTACCAAAACTGTCCCTGATTCCTCAACTCTTGAGCTAGCCATGCTGACAGGAAAACTAACACAAACAGTTAAAGAGCAGTACAAGATTTTTTGGGAATGAGGAGGAAGAGAAAGACAGAACCTCCATCAACAGTGTGATGCTTATAACGCCAGAAAAACAATGAAGAAAAAGATATAATAAAGACAATTAACTCTTCTTTCAATAATTTTAAGTTAACATRCTGACTGACATTAAATCATGGGGCTTTTTGTCTTCACTAATTATCTAAAACATTTAYTGAAATTTACACTCAGTGAGTCCATAAAAAGTTTTAAAAGGTGGAGTTTTGATAGTGCTAAAGAAGTTTCACTACAAAAGCTGAACACAGATTTACAGTTAGAGTKGACAGCTCCAACAGTAACAAAATTAGTTTTGCATTGCAAAGGACTACTAAATTAAAACTAAAAACATACATGTGTAATTTATATTCTGATTCAATCTTATAGTGAAAAGCAACTGCTAATTAAATATAACGGAGCTACTTTTAATCATGGTTAATAGAACACAGGGGCTAGAAAGAACGATTTACTTTACAGAAGAGTAACACTAATCTTCACTGTTCTAATTAGTGGAATTTGGCCCACAAACAATGTAACAAATATTTCTGTGAAATGAGCTAATGTGGCTATTCCTAAAAYTGTAGACAGCAAAAAGCAGACATTAAAATTTGTAACTAGCTATATATTTGCTGTATGACTACTAGCATGTTGATTACTGAAATATGCTATGCTATAATAAAAAATGGGAACTATGTTAAGATTWAAATATCTCATAATTCAGAAAATACAAAATCGAGTCAGACCATTGTACATTTCTTCACTTTTTGTTAGAGGGCACCCACATGCTTTACCTAGCAGTAGAATACTTCAGTTCAGTGCTTGAATTAATAGAAGTGACAATTCAACTGCTAAGCAATTTTTTGAAACTSAAGCAGTAAAATTATTTCTACCACTTGAAAGTATTTATCTAAGTGCTTATCAGGATCTTTGAAAACATTTGAATCAAGTTTGAAAAAGGAAGACACACATAAGAAAAAAGGACACTTTGTTTTCCAAAAGGATGTCCATGTGAAATGGCAATTGGCTATTTTAACTTTTGTCTTTTACTACTAAATCATTGAACTGCCATTTAGACACTACTGTAGAAACTGGTTCAGTGATTCTTCAATTTAACTGGAAAACTAGACAAAAGACGTTTAGGCAGTTTCACTGTACAGGATAGTCAGTATTGCTGTAAAAACCCAAATTTTCAGAGTTTATGTGACCTACCAACACAATGAAAAGGTGGATTTTCTTAACTTATGGTAGCTTGGCTGTGCTGGCATTGAAGTTTTTGATAGTCTAGCAATCATTTCATGCAAATTTAATTCACACAAATTTAATTCACAAAAAAAGAGAATTTTAATTTAGAAGTGGGTAATAATGTCCAAAATAAAAKGAACTGTTTTAAAATTTCTTAACCTACTGCAGTATGCACATAAAACAGCTACATTCCTGCAGAATTTTCTTCTTCAAGAGGGAAGTTTTCTTACCTTCAAAAAAGGTAACTGAAACAGCTTCAAAACTACATAAGAACACTGATTTTAAAAAATCATGTGGTTAAAGCTGTTTTAAGAGGTAACAACCAGGAGTGCTTACCTAAYTCCCACTCCAAAAGTTTTAAGCAAAAAAGTCAAAAAGTGTGAAAAGCATCAGATTTTTTTTAGATTCTCTAATATAACTACTGTTACTGGATCATACTCTATGACTCAGATGTTTCAGAGTTTAAAAGAAAATACAAAAATCTCTCTTAAYAGCTTTCAGGCACATGGTGTGACTYGGGGATGGAGCTGTATAGAGACAGGAGCTRGACTCAGGGATCCTTGAGGGTTCCTTCCAGCTCATTCCATCCAACTTATTCTGTGCTTCTGTGATTTCTGTTAGAGGTTAAAAATTCAAGAGTGAAATTCTTGGACAGATTACATTTATAAGAGTAGTGTCAGAAATTTTCAACTCCATCAATCATAATTCAGTTTAATAAGTATATGAAAAACAGACTTAGCAATTCCATTCTTAATGGCAAAAACAAGGAGGACTTTCAATTATTATACATTAAAATGACGAACAACCTTCACTTTCTTTGAAAAGAGGGAAACAAGATAATAATAATTCTGACCATGCTTCCATTTGAGATGAATATTGCCTATCTTATATAAACATACAAGTATCCTCTCTACTAATGGAAAAAAACAGCCTTAAAATTTCAACCCAAATGTCCTAATCTTTACACACCTGCATGCACATTCACATACTCATACTGCTTACTGGGGGACAAACTGTTTTGGGGGACAAAAGAAAGAATTCCTGATCTGCAATTTTTCTTTCTGCATAACATAAAGACCATTTTAATTCTGACACAAGCTTCCTTGAAAAATCAAGGACATAAAAACATAAACATCAATTTTTTATTTTTCTAAAAATGTCTTTTCTGAATACAAYATAAGCATTTTGTAATCCTGAATTAAAAACACTACAACAACACACAACAGTTGTGTGTTTTTTATTCTATGGGAAAATTTCTGCAGTTATTTTCAACTTTTTTCTTCAATTGCTAAAGGCTGCAGCACACAAACATCACAAACAATGACACTGTCTCAAAGGATCACAGCATTTTTTGTCAACTTGTTTTGAAAGAGCTTTCTCAGATGATGCAGAACTCATAAAATATTAATGGATTCCAGAATTACTGTGTTGACTGTAACCACTCTGCTTCCATCAACCATTCCACTTGTAGAAACTGAAGAAAATTCCTATGTTTTACAGTAGGGTTTCCACAAGCAATTTTAAGAGCTGCTATCTTTTCTTTTCTTGGTTGGTTGKTTTTTATTGAGAAAAAACAATTTGGAGGTAAATTAATAGGTCCTAAAGAATRCTGGTAAACTAAATCCAGATCCTCAGGAAGATAGACAATGGAAACTCTGGAAGACTCTATGGAACAAGTAATTTTAGCTGAGTTTACTATCCCTATGCACATCACATATGGATATAAAGCTTGAGAAGAACTATTAGAATATGGGTATAATGAGTATCTCATTATAAAGGGAAGAATGTTAGCATATAATTTATATTATTCCTGCAACACCCTTAATTTATTTTACTTTGATTTTAAAGTCTCCTAAAAGAGGAGAGGAATAAGGATGTTGAATCTGCCCAGATGTCAGTTGCTGACTCAACATTGACTGGGAACAAATGAATGAAGTCACTGGAGTTGAAAACAACAGAAATGCCTTCTGCCATGCCCAAAGGACAAAAAGGAGGAGATAATTGAAAAAGTCATGGCTAAAATAGTCAAGATGAGATTCTAGTTCACAAGGAAAAAAACCCCAAAAAACAACAAACAAACCACCTTCCAGTCACGTGAACAATTTGAACATGCACTATACTAAGCTTACATTCACTCAGACAAATAATTTTCTACATAAAGCTAGTGCTCAGAGGAGTTGATTTGCCTGTTTCTTTTCCTGCCAAAGCTTAGATGCCAATACACAGAAAACTCTTATCTAGATGTACTAAAGACACATCARGGAGGTCACAAGTATGGTAAAGAGTAGTCCAAAAGAAGCTGAGACTTAATCTGACCAAAGGCTCTCTTCATGGCTCTCTTGCTGGTAAGTGACCCAAAGACAACAAGCAGCTATACACTTAGCATCCACAAATCCATGGCATCTTTATGGAAGGAATGACTGAAAGAACATCTCTGTCATATGTTATTGTGCTTAAAACAATAGACTGTAGAAGGGGTTGTCTCCAATATGTTTTGCTTTTAGGTGACCAAGAAAAAATCCAAACTTTCAGTCTTGACACATTAAAAAACATGCAARTCTGAGGAAGGTTTGTATCTCCATTTAGCAGTCCAATAAAGCCTTTCAAAAATGGATCTTGATGCTTGAGCTCAGAAATTACTTAAAAGCTACAGTCACAGGTGATGTTTTAGCAGGGTAAAAGCCAATCTAAGGAAATTTCCAAAAGCAATGYATTACCATAACATKTAGCRCTAAAGTATWGACCAAGTCAATGAGACTATTCAATGAGGRAAGGGTGAATTAGAGATATTGATACTGTACAGTTTGCTCAATAACTTTTTGGTGGATTTCAAGCAAGTTCTATAGATTCAGCATCTGGTAATCCTGACACCAGATCACAGAATATTTTTAACRAATCAATACACATTACACTATACAGTCCTTGAATCTGATGTTGTCTTTGCTCGTTATAATTTGGTTCAGCTCGTGTTAATGTCAGTCCCCCTTAGAATTGGCCCAGTACAGAAAGCACAAGTGTGCATCTYTGTTCTGTAAACCTTGGAGATTGCTCCATCTGTAACTATAGAGAAAGCTTTGATTTCTGGGCATCTGGACTGAAGTCTCTTCTCAGAAATTTGGGAGAGCTTCAAATGCTGCAAAAGATACACAGCAGCACAGCTGTCTCTCATAAAATGGATTCAATGAACATGATGTTATCTCAAACCACAGAGCTGGCAGAAATTTTGCAGCTTCTGAAATATCTCCAAKAAGATACAGAACATCTGAAGGGCTCTGCAACTGTGAGTTGTAATAACTGCTTACCTAAATAATACAAAGGGCAACTCTTAGCATGTGTAAACAACAAGCTAGACTACATACTGACTGTCTGACYATAATCAGAATTCCTGTGGGAACAGAAGCTAGCAATTTCTGAGAACATCTCACTTCTTTATGGCTACATAAGCTGATACGATATCACAAGTGAATTATTATGTCTGACTTTTGATGATTTATGTCATATGGATGGTCTGTGTTTTTGCTTTGACTGCTTTGGTTTTTTAACTGAACCATACCAATGCTCCTGCATGATTACTCTATTCATTAGAAAACGCATCCGAAAATTAGGAAAAACCTGAAGAGTGGGTTCTTTGATGTTCAGTATGGCTTAATTCTGACATTTTTTACTGAAACTGACCATTAATATTTCATAAATATAATGTACTCATTGACTGGTCTCTAAAAAATGTCTGTTTTCTTTCAGGCTCTCTTTATCATTTTCTCAGTATCTCAGTAATGGAACCTTTAGAGATCTGAAGCAAAGACCTGCATTTGAGCCCTCATTCTCTGTCAAATCTCACTCAAAACATAGAGGGATAATGGCCATAASGAGAAAAATAGGACATAAAAGCATAAACCATATTTCCTTGGGAAAGCCCCATTGAAATAGTTTTCATAACCAACAAAAGATTATTGACTACTTGTATAGATAATGTAACCRTCAATTAAATTTTAAAGAACAGTTGCTCACTAATGGTCTTTTGCTTGCTTTGTTTGTTAAACTTATTTAATCATACTCACTTGGTCCGCTGATGCTATCTGGTCCAGTTTTCATGACTTTGCAGAAGTGTTTTCTACAAATTTCTGTCCACCTGGTTGGCTTGTCTGGATTTTTTAAGAGTGCTAAGAGCTTGTCAAGATCTTTATCTAGAAGAATTAAAAAATAAGTTATTCTGTAGTGATCATACAATGACAGAATGGTTTGAGTCAAAAGGGACCTCAAACATCACAGTTCTAACCCTATTACGACAGGTATTTTTGGCAGACCTGCTAAGAAAAGACTACATATATATATACCTTTTCCTAGGACAATTAAACTGGAGAAGCAGTCCTAAAGCTGATGACATTCTGCTTTATACAAAATAGAAATATTAATTCTAATCACTCATGGGGTTTTGTGCTTATTTTGGCTAGGGTAGAMTTCATTTTCTTCACATTGGCTGGTATGGGGCTATGTTTTGGATTTGCGCTGAACACACAGCTGATAATCTAGAGACGTTCTTGTTTCTGCTGAGCAGTGCTTACACAGATCTGTCCTTTTCTGCTTTCAAATTGCTACCCTGGCAAGAAAGCTGTGTGTGTGTGGCAGATTGGGAGGGGACATTTAGTGGCATACCAGCTGGGATGGGTGGCCCAAACTGACCAAAGGCATATTTTATACCTTGTGATATGCTCAGTACATAAAGTGGGGGAAGAAAGAGGAAGGGAAGGAACATTCTGAGCAATGGTGATAGGATGACAGCTGTCATGGTGGTGTTCAGTGAAAGGTTGAACTCTGTGATGTCTGAGGTCTTTTCAAACCCAATTGATTCTGTGATTGYGTTTGTCTCTCTGGAAACCATTACAGGTGATGGGGCCCTGCTCTCATGCAGATGGCTGAACACCTGCCTGCCACCAGGATGCAGTGAATGAATTCCTTGGTTTGCCTTGCTTGTTGTGTGGCTTTTGTTTTCTCTGTTATGGAATCATASAATATGCTGACTTGCAAGGGACMCATCAGGATAATCRAGTCCAGCTCCCCACCCTATGCCRGACACCCCARGWGTCACACCATGTGCCTGAGAGCATTRTGCAAATGYTTCTTGAACTCAGACAGGCTTAGTGCTCTTATCACTTCCCTGGGGAGCCTGTTYCAGTGCCCAACCACCCTCTGGATGAATAAYATTTTCCTGATAKCTAATCTAAACTTCTCCTGACTCRGCTTCATGCCATTCCTTAAGTCTTGTCATTAGTCACAACAGTGAAGAGATYGGTAACTGCCACTCTGCTTCCACTCATGAGGATGCTGAAGACCACAATGAGGTCTCCCCTCAGTCTGCTCCAGGCTGAACACACCAGGTGACCTCAAACACCCTTATACGGCTTCCCCTTCAGAACTTCACCATCCCCGCTGCCCTCCTTTGGACACTCTAACACTTTAATGTGCTTTTTCTATTGTGGCACCCAAAATTGCCCTCAGGACTTCTATTTARAATACTTGCTATTACTTTTACTTCTTTATAACATTTCTATTTCGAAACACTAATTTCAAAATATCTTACTCTTTTAAGATTATTAGAATATTTTCAACAGAATTATGATTTTGCATGTAATTTATTTTAAGCTCATCTAAAGACCTTAATGATTTATAATTAGTAGATTGTAKCCCTGTCATTGGAATTTATTATACAATACATAATATTTCAAAACAATCTTATTATAGCAACTTAATTATTATCATTAKAAATTATTCCAAATTAATTAACCTGAAATTTCTTTGTTATCYTCAAATAAATAAGTCCTCAATATCTTTCCAAATAACATGCAGTGATGCTTAGAACAGCTTACTTATGAAAATTTAATGCGAAGAAGGATTTAACTCTTATAGTATTAKCAGGATTTCTAGTTCTTTCTCTGCCTTTTTTTTGTTATTTCTATAACAGGTAAGTATTGAAGAAAAAATGCTAGAACTGCAAAGCAGCACTCTTCTGTAAAAGTGAAATAGTTATTTTAKTTCCTCAAGGATTGCAGTAATTCAGTTTGGCAGACAAGGATCAGAGACTACAAGCTGARATTTAATCAGTCAATTTACCAGAGACCCATGCAACCAAAATACTGTAGTGCAGTCATGTATTTCATACATCCAATGCATACTGTAACTGGTATCATACTGTGGAAACTTACTGCATCTTATTTTCTTCCACTTGCTTCCCTTAACTTGTCATTAAATGTGGACTATCACTTCTACCAGCAGATCATCGCAGTACAAAAAAAAAATAAAATAAAAAGACAGAACACTGGGGTTTTTTTGGGATGAAAACAGCTTACTGAAACTCATGATACTAAATAAATACCAGCTCACTTTCACAATTTAGCAGGTGACTATAAGTTGCTCAACAATATTACCATGYAGCTGAAACTTAAACAASCACACAACTCTGTGYTATACATRTATTACTTGTCACTGAGGGTGGGCYGTCACAGTACCACTACCACGAGAGGTGCTCTAGACACACACCAATGCCAAAAAGAGAAGTCCTGCTTTTATTTATTCTCCTTTCTGGTATGCCACTAAATGAGTTTACTAGTTATCCTAAATTAATGTGAGCTTTTTTGATTTTTTTTTCCTGAAAAAAATACCAGAATTTCTGAATGAGGTGAAGAACAGAAGGTGAGGTAACAGAGGAAGAAGAAAAAAAAATAGAAAGAAGAGAAAATATGAGGAAGAAAACGACTAAGACTTTCCTCTACTGATGCTAGTAAGCTTTTAAATATGGTTGAAAATAAGCTAATGCCAAGTTAATCTGCTGCACTCCTGCTTACTTCCTCATATGAGGTTGTATCTTGCCATCCCATCCCTTACTTGTACTTACTTTGTGCTAGCATTGTTATGTATAGTCCCATAAAAAAAATAAACAAAAAACCCCACATTTACTAGCTTATAAAGCTATAAAATTGCACCATAAATAAGCTACAGTTACTTACARTCTGAAATCTCAACTACTACTCCATAGCTGAAAATTCAAATTGATTTCCTTCCCTAAAAGACGTTGCTTTATAATTCTTAAAAAAATTCTTTAGCTACCTTTTTTGTCTAAAGCAGGTAAGACCTGGAAAAATTCATCAGTGTTTTCGAAAACATCAGAAATGCAACAAGTCCTTTCTCATCTGATTGTGCTTTGTGGTAGAAGTGCTCTTCTGTGATTAATRACTAAGATCTGTAAATCCATGTGTATCTTATTCAAAATCTAAGTTGAGAGATGAATAACCTGAAAACCTACATTATATTTGACTAGCACACAGAGCTGTATAATTTAGGAAACCTAATGTAGATTTCTCATAGACCTCACTACTCTTTCGTCTTTTGTAAATTGAGTGGACTTAAAAGCAAAAGGTAACAGGATCATATGTGAATAGCAAGACAAATATAAAAAGGATGACAAGTTGAAGAAGTGTAGGTGATAAAGACACGAAATTATGTGAAATTATAAGGAATAACAGGCAAGATAACATAGATGATTCTTTGACAGAGAAAGAGTTTAGAAAAAAAACTTAAAAGAGACTGCTAGTAACAGACAGGTAT